>NC_057890.1:2535155-2777655 GCF_019740435.1 Gambusia affinis
AAAACTCAGAATGTCAATAAAGTTCGGTCTGGAGAAACCGATCAAAATTCAAAGATGACGTCCACTCTAAACCTGATGGGGATGTTCAGTTTAACCATATATGTTTGTAAATAGAAGATATATTTAAATTTGTTAGTGTTCATCATTGTGCTGTATTGACTTTAATGTTGTTCTGCTGTGCTTTTACTGAGCAAGTAGAGACAAATAAATATGCATAGTTAAACTTAGGAATCACTGTATATTTAACAAGCATACATAAGAATGGGGGTGTTAATTGACACTTACAAAGTTGCTTTGTTATCTTCAGTGATATTGTACCCATTTCAATTTGATTTCCCCCTAACATCCAGATGACAATAAAGAGATAACAATGCAGCAAATTAAAGTAAGATGCATAACTTCCAAAACACCGAGCCAGTAACTGAACAAATCTCCTCATCTCTGCCGGCCTCCAGTTCCAATTACAGCTGGCTGATCATCAGAGCGTTGAGTCATCACTTTCCTCTCCCTGCCTCTAAACTCGTTAGTGGGCTGGAGACACAATTTCATCTAACGATGGGGGAGCAGGATCAGTGCAAATGCTCATTGAGGACCAGGTTTGTTTGTTTATTTCCCAACTTCATGATATTATTATAGATAGTTCATCATGAACATGATTTAGTGAAGCAGCTGAAAACAAGTTTTGGTGGCTTCTTTCTCACATCTAATTTACCAGTTTGAACAGTCATATGATAATTGTGCATCGATAACAGTAAGGTGGACTGGATGATTTTGTTTGTTGTTGTTTTTTTTTTTTTTTACCTCCAAGCTATTTTTTTCTCTTTGAAAAGTGGGACAAAACATACATTCTGTTGACGCAGAATATATTTTCAAAGTCTTTTTTTTAATTTTCTATAGCAGCTGAAACGTCAGATATACCAGAAACCAGAAAGATTCTACATACTAAGTGAAGTACTTTTTTTTTTTTTTTTTTAGTGCTTTGAGGAGATTGAGATATCCCATCAATGGTAACAAAGAGCCGACAAACACAATACCTCACCTTTTAAGAGCTTTTGTCTGGACGCACTTTGAAGGCTGAAATGCCTTTGTGTAAACACAACGGTTCATATCGAGTTCATTTTGAATGACAGTAAAGGTCAGATAAACTGCCCCTCCTCCCCCAGGTTTAGTTTGGGTGAGCTCATAAGCTCACACAGACGAGCTGGGGTAGGACTAATTCTCCTCGGGGCGCCGCGGCTTTCTAAAGCAGAACACAGCGGAGGCTTTTTGGATCCCGCCTCTGGTATACGCAAAAGGACAAAAGCTGTCGCTCTTGGGGTTTCAGCAGGAAGGGCGTGAGGATCCAAACAACTTTTTCATCCCTTTAATTTGGCCTCCGACAAAAGCACCACAGAGCCACTCATAAAGGCGGGGTTAGGTCAGGGCTGAAATGCTGAAACCACACCTTAGCGAGCGATCTTTTCTCCGATTACAGACGGAGGTGGCATCCTCTGGACAACCAGCAGCTCAGAGACAAAGGAGCTGATATGAGAAAAGGTGGCGTCGTTTCCGACTGCAGACCACTGTGAAACCTTTCCAGACCATGTCCAGTGGAGCAAACCGAACAGAGCCCCCTGCTGAATACAGTAGAAGAATCCTTTCTATGGTCGAAGTGTTTCATCAGCAAAAGTTACAAATGAAAGTAAAGTAAGCGAAAATAATAAGACCCAAAGTAAAAAAACAACAACAACAAAAAAATGCAGTTGAAAGACAAGGTAATAAAACCTGTACAGTTATAAAGGAAATAGAAGAGGCAGGAGCTAGAAGAATCAGTTATGAGCCATAAGTGTTTGGACTTTTACTTTTGTTTATGTTCCGTTCTGATCATTTTTACATTTTTTTGTTTCCTGATTTTTAGTGTTTGAGGTTTTTGTACGAGGTTCAGGTTTCTTCCCCCTGTTCATCTCACCCTCTCACCCTCAGCCTGCCATTCTGCTTCTCACCCCCCTTCCCCCCATTCACCTCCACCTGCTCCCTTCTCTAGCTGCATCTACTCACCTGAGATTAGCTCTTCTGGTCACTTCCACCTCTAACTCAGTATTTAAGAACCTCCAGGTTGTATTAGTCCTCACTGGTTCGCCCATCTATTTTTGCTCTTCTGTCATTTTCCCATTCATAGCCCCAAATCTGAGTCTTCCCGTAAGTCTGTAAGTTTTCCTTGTTTATTATTTATTAAACATTCTCTTTCCTGCAAATCTCTCTAGACTCGAACTCTGATGTGGACCAAAACAGTTTCCCTCGGTGGTTCTAAATGCAGCACCACCACAGGTGAGCAGGGTAAACGGGTTGCTCAGAGAGTTTGGTCAGGTTCCTCAAAGCCTTTTTATGTCCAAAACACATCATACCTGAGAGTACTATTCTGAAATTTCAAAAGCTCTGACGATGTTCCTATTATTAGGCTTTTAGAAGGTGAACAGAAAATAACTGATGACTCACACACCGGCCAGGAACAGGCAGCCTTCAGACGGCATGAATGAAAAACGGACAATAAAGTATAAATAAAGTGAAGCTGAGCTGGTACAGAAGTGGATTCTAATAAGAGTTCAGAAGGTGAAAGCAGCACAACCACCCGGCCGCCTGCTTGTGACGCAATCTCTTGAATTAACGGGCCCACACTTTACAGAACGTGTCAGGGGAAGACCGCTTGATAAGGTGGGCTTTGGACTGAGTCAGAGCAAGAAACCCTCGTTAGTTCAGGGTGAACGTCCTATATCTGGTAGAACCCAGTTTTAGCCAACTCTGCGTGTGTGTGTGTGTGTGTGTGTGTGAGTGCCAGGCGAACAGAAAGACGCAGGAGGTCTGGGCCGGGCACGCGGCCTCAGAAAAGTTTAAACAGGAAACATGAACGTTGAAGACACTGTGTTCCTTCCTGAGGAGAAAGGGAGGCTGCAGATCAGCAAGCAGGAGAAAGGAAAGTGGGGGAGGATGGAGAGAAACTAAGTAAGAAAGTACTGAAGGAATTAAATGCCTTCGACACTGAACTGAAACCTCGCCGTTACGGACGACACCCCAACGCTACCGTTAGAACGCCGGATCCCGGAGACAAAATGTAACGTTGCCAACGCCGACTCCAACATGGACTTCAAAAACTGGCTGAATTCCCAGGAGTTCACGCTAAAAATCTGACTGTAAAAGTTTTCATTTCTTGATGATGCCGCAGGAGGAGTCCCACCGAGGACCACCGGTGGGACGTCTCTCCGTCTACTGGACAGTAGAAGCTGCCAGATTCCTTAAACGGTGATCTGAGAGGATTGGTTTGGCTGTGGACTCTCTCAGTTTCAGATCTGCTGTGTAACAACTCAAACACCATCTTCTGTTTCAATTTAAGTCAAGTACCACAACCTGATATCATTTGAACAAATTTGAACATAAAAATGCTGATGAAAATATCCCAATAGTTGTGTGTCACCACTTGTTTTTGCTGCTTTGTTTCTCTTGTCTGGCCTCTGAATTACTGTTTACATTGTACGTCCAGCTGAGTCACAGTTCACTCCTAACACCAGAGGAAGCAAACACTGGTGTTTCACCGGCAGACGCAGGCTGGCTCGGTCCATTGCTGTTGCTCTCCTTTCTGTTGCCGCATTGCTCTGTTCTTTATCGCTGAAGGAATGAGTGGAGGTAGAACGTGTAAGAGAATTTTTTTTCATTTTTGCTTTTAAAGAACCTCCAGAGCGTTCTGTAAAATGCTGCTTAGGACAATTTTAGATCACAGAAAGCATTTGCCTCCAAACAGATTGATGGATGGAAACACGTTGTTTGTCAGTTAATGTCTTCGCTTGAGAGGTAATTACATTCTCACTTGGGATAAGTTGGTATTTACAGCTTTTCCCTCCTTAAACCCCCCCCAACTCCCAACTTTTTAATAACTTTGCTGTCTGATAATAAAATCTGTTTAACAATGCAAGATGTTTAAGTGACGAAAAAACAAGCAAAGGCAGGAGGAATCTGTGAGGGGGGCAAAAAATACAATTTCACAGCACTCAGTGCTGCCAAAGATGGAGAATCCTAATTGGTTAAATGTTTCTTATTTCCTCTGCTCACTTTCCACTGCTGAGTCAATAAAGTGAGAATCAGTAAAGTGCCAACAGAAGCCACACTGGGGATAATACACTCTGCTCTATTAGTGCAGAGCAGCAACGCAGGAGTCCAGGTCAGAGCAGACCCAGCAGGCCTGGAAAGCCCCCAGCAAGACCCAAACACCCTGCGGGTATGAAGCCGATGATTAGAGATGATCTCCAAGAAGTGAAAAAAAGAAGCCATGGTAGTGCTGTCTGAGGTCAGTGCAGTGACAAAAGGCTCAATAATGAGGGCTGTTTAACGTTTTTCCCACAGGCAGTTAAACGTCCAAAAGTGTTGCAATTACCTTTAGTGTCGAGTTCTCTGAGGCGCTAAAAGCGTCTTCAGTGGAATCCGTGACCCACAGCAGCAAATGTAAATCTAGAGATCGGCGCTCTCCCTCCAACACAGACGCAAAACAACACGTAAAATCAGCTTTGGTTTTCCTCCCTGCTACACTGTTCACGAAGCGGGAGAGTCATTTACTGCCCAGATCCACATGTTTCCAGACTGAGGACAAAACAAATTCATTAGCATCTGTAGGCTTCCATTAAAGGTCTATGTTTGGAGGAGAGATCACTTCAGAAACGGTCACTTTCCAAACTGCTGGGTTCCACTTTTCCATGTGAAATAGAGGAAAGGGAGACTAAGGGAATAGTTAGGTAACATCAGAGCTGCATGTTCTGCAAATAATAGTTTTATTTAACAGAACATCAAGTACCGTGCAGCGTTGGTGTTTGTTTCATAACATTAGCTTAAACAGTAGCAGGAAATCCCTCTGCGATGATGGCCGGTGATGGAAAGAAGGGGATACATCAGCCAACAAAAACAGACAGTCGTGTTTTCTTCTCCTTTCTGTGATGTTTGAGTTATGAAGTTAGATCTGCGTTAAGAATGATTTACCAGCCCTTCAAATTCAATAACGTCCACTGGGCGTTCTTTTTGAAGGAAAGTGGGCTGTTTACTACAGCAAGGGGCAAAGCTGGACCATCACCTCCCTGTTTTCACTGTCTCCTGTCTGTCTGCGATGATGGATTGAGGCAGACGCAGGTTGTTAGGATAACTGACAGGTTTTCTGGGGAAGGAACTCGACTCAATCAGGCTTTGATTGCAGAGAAAAGCGCCATCTCAACAATCTTGGAAGAACTCGATGTTTGACAGCGTTGGCTACGATGGCCATGTTTTACAGCCTCTCTCGCTCTGTAATTACGCTTTTGAGGACTGCGCTGGAGTTGACCTCCTCTGACATTTTAATGGCCTCCTTCGGGGTGGAAGGAATCCAGAAGCATGTTTTTTGTCATCTGATTTCCACGCAGGAGCAATCTGTCTCTTCGGCTGCCAGGAAAACATGCGGACCGCGTTACGGCCGAGAAAACGCACGGAGCGCCAGCGGAGGCTGCGCTCCTTCGGCTTGTGGAGGAACGCGGCTGAAAATGAGCTGTGGGAGTGAAGGCATGGTAAACAACCACCTACTGTAATAATGACTATGTAAACGGACGGGGTATGTGCTGATGGAAAAGGCACAACAACACTGATAATTAAAACGAGGCAGATGAAAATATATAATGAGTTAACAAGCAACCATCAGCCCTCAAACTGTTGAGTGGAATAAAACTTTTATTTATTTATTTATTTATGTAGGCGATCTTTGGAGAGGAACAGATGTCAGCATGTGCCTCCAATTTGAAGTTCCAAACATGTTGCATTTAAAGTCCTGTGTACGGAGAGTACAAACACTCCAGAGTTAGAATACTCTATGATGGCTTTTGCCTAATATTTTTATACAAAAACGTATAATCTGATCAGATTCACTGGCATTCCAATGGTCCAGTGTCGGAGATGTTTCCAAACAGCCATATTTGCCTTTCTGGAAAGACAAGCTAGAACAAACAACAGAAACAACTAAAATGAACTATGAAGATTCTGCAAACAAAATTATGCCGGTTTACCTGACTTGCCCACCCCCGCCTTGCCGAACACAGCCAGCTTCACCTCGGGGCTTTTGGCCATGACAGCAGCTGCCAGCAGCAACGCTCAGCCGGCCGATCAGTGAGCTCCGACTTCAGCCGACCATCCTCTGATCCGGCCGGAGGAAACGGCAGCTGGGGAGACAAGTTGATGAGAAGAATGACAGCTTGAACGACTCCATTACAGAACCAACAGATCAAACGCACTTTTGACTTTTTCCCCCCGTCACGTTTAAACGCCTCAGAAATAATTCTGGTTCTTAAGTTTTAGTTTCTTGACCGCATAGTGACGCTGTAAGAGTGAAGTGAGTGAGCGCTTTGTTCGCTTTTCAACGACTGACCAATTCCGTGATGAGTCAGGCCGAGTGCAGCAGCGTTTGGAGAAAACGGTTTCTAGGAGACAGATTTGATTGGCCAATTGTCCTTTGTGTTTCCAGCTAAGAGATGATTGTTGCTTTTTATGCTGAAGTTTGGCAAACATTAGGGTGAAATCACCTTTAGTCGTTTAGGTAAAAAAAAAAAAAAAAAAAAGATTACAGTGCTCACACATGATGACTGTGTGAAACAGAGACTTTAAGGTCATTCTTCTGTTTTAAACCAGCATAAAGCAAAACTGGACACATTGTTTATGTTGTTCTGGCAAAAAATATAATTTTTTTGTTTCTCTCTCGTTTTTCCTCCAATCCTTCCCCACTTATGGTCAGTTATCTGTGTGTTTGATCAAACGCTCCTTTACTCTCTAAGTAACAAGCATTTTGTAACTTTATTCAGCCCCTGCAGGATTTTACAATTGTTTTTTGTCTTCCAAATGCCTAGTTTTGTGGCGTTACTATAGAAATATTTGCAAGGGAATTTGGGGAAAAGATGATTAAAAGTTTGGAGGAACAAATTTATGTTCTTGAAAGAATTTAAGCAGCTAAATAGAAGAAATAAAAAATACTGCCACCTGCAGGTGGGAGGCAGCGTGACTTAAAGCCAACGTTTTTGATTATTCTCTTGGTAAATCTGCATGAATTTACGGAACGGTGCGATAACTAAAGACTGGAGGAACTGTTTACTCAACCATTTTCTTTTTAACAAACTTCCTCCCTTGTTATTGGATGACACTTTAACACATTCCAAGTTTTAAGTTGAGCTTCACAGAGAAACGCCGTCTTTCCTCCACGATCGGAGGTGGAAGCCACAAGCCTCATGATATGAAGAAACGCTGATGGTGTTTAAATTGCCTTTTGAGAAGGAAAACACAAGACTGGCCTGTTTAAACAACTAAGCACCAGTCTGTTTGATGAGAAAACAAGCTGCTGTGAAGATTTCTCCACAGATGATTAAATCAGAACATCTTTCCTCAAACCAGTCGGGTTTTTTTCTCCTGTTTTCACATCCATTTTTTTTTTTTTTTTTACAAGAAAACAAACACTGATGGCAGTCTGATTAAAAATCCATACTCCAGAGGAAAACTAACGAGCCTTCCAGATAAGTCACTTCGCCCAGATAATACGACAAGTTCAGGTGTTGCTGGTACAGATTAGAGCACATGCAGTTGGCAGTCCTCTGATCAAACAACCAAACCCAGTCCCTCTGCTAATAGAGGCCCAATAAAACCTAGAATGGTTCAATAGTTGCAGATTAAAGCGACCTTTACAATGTGGTCTGATTCAGAAATGACACGAGCAAATGGAACATAATTCAAAGACACAGATCATGTTATAAAATTCTCACTTGATGTTTCGCCCATTTTATGTTTTGTTGAAGACTACCTCTCAAAATGTTTCAGACTCCATCAATAATTAGATGAACGTTTCAAATGCATAAAATCAGGGCAGAACAATGCTCTGTTAAAACATTTCAAAACAAGCCGACCCTCTGCGTGTTCCTTGGAATCCCATTCCAGGAGTCACATTGGTCAGTGCTACGTACACACAGCGCTGACATGAAAGCCACAAACCAAGAGTGTCCCTGCTGTTTTCCAGGCCTGGTGGGGTCTCTGACGTCCCGGAACATTGCTGTGTAAACCCCAGGAACAGGGCCGGTCCAAGGCTACTCGGGGCCCGGAGCACCATCTGGTTTTTTTGGGGGGGGATCCACTTCCAGCTTTGAGCATCAACCACAGCACCACTGACAGAATGATATCTTATACCTAATGCAAATGTCTTCAAATCTTTAACTATTCCACATTTCCTAAAAAAAAAATTTAATAAAAAAAACGATGACTTGCCCTACTTTCTGAATATTTCAACAAATATGTATCTAACCACTCGAGGGCACTTATAGAGCCATGATGTTTCATTCAGTTACTTGATTATTGATTCTAAAAGAAAAATAATGGACAGAATGGACTGGTTAGCACTGAGCTCCACAGCCTTGATCCCAGTATACATGTGCTATTCGGATCAGAAGTACATAAAAACAAAAAAACAAAAAAAAAAAAAAACGACACACACTTCAAGGACTCGACGTTCCATTTGCAAACTCCATTTGCTTTGTCACGTTTAGATCCACCAAGCATGCTTTTCAACATGACAACATAAAGGAAAGACATACCAGAGGGAAGACGTGCTGTGAATTCAACAGAGAATCCTTATTTAGGCTTTAATCCACATGTACCTAACATTTATCTGCTATTTATTAAACTCAAAAAGTGAATTAGCGAACCTGCTGTGTGTTTAAGAATTAGTTTTGATCACTTTAACAAATGATTTTAAAAATCCAGATATTTCAATATTTAGGCAGTTAGAGCTAATTGAGGAGAAAACTGTGGGATTCAGATCTTAGGCTTCTAATTGGTGCAGACAAACTGAAAAAGGGACAAAAATACTTTTGCGATAGCCAATCCAAACGGCCTAAATAAAGTAACATTTCTCAACATCAGACTGATGTATGTTTCTCTGGAGTTTTATTTAAGTCGTCTATTTCAACACAATTCAAATAAATCATTAAAAGTGGCCAACAATGTTAACAGTTTGTTGTTCAAAAACCGTGAATAACGAAGTATGGATTGATTCTGAATGAAATTACAACGCCAGGCAGCAACAAGCGAGCAGTTCAAAGTCTAATCATGTCGCGTACAACAGTAAAACACACACACACACACGCACACACGCACACACACACACACACACACACACACACACACACACACACACACACAAAGATGGCAGGAGGCAGAAAATTTCCCAACTAACAAAAATCTCATGACATCAATTGCTGTTGGGAAAAATAAAACCATGTTTTCACTCATTATAGACTTTGGCCGAATGAGATGCAGTAAATTAATGAGAGCAAACTTCAGTCAAACTCCAGCATCTCTGCCCAGAAAAATAAAACCTTTGAAATATGTTTGGGTGAATGTCGCTGCCAGAAATCTGTTCTTCAAACCCGCTGAAGTTATGAAGTGGCAGGTTTCCAGTTTTTGTTTTTTGTTTTTTTTTCTCCTGCTTCACAAACACACACAGTGCATCTACCTCCATATGCCTTGGTTATGGTGTGTCATTTGTCCGTCATCTGTAGCCATGTGAAAACATAAGCAGAGCCTCTACAAGCAGCTGCATGTGGTTATGACGTATGAAGCAATCCACTGATCTCCATATATGGATTAGTAGAAAATATGCTAGAAGTCTGTTTTTTGTTGTTGTTTTTTCACATACGATTTCACAATTTTGATAGCAGAGTTTGTTTTTTGGGGGTTTTTTGTTTAGCGCTTTTTCTCACCTTGAAATTGCTTAGCGCAGTTAGTTTCCCCTGAATGGATTTTGTCTGAATAAATTCCGACGTGTTCGTTTACTGTGGTGTCCATGAACATAAAGACAATGTGGCAATACATCAAATTATAATTTCAAAATGAAATTGGTGCTCAAGTGTTGCGAGGGCAGATACTTGAATTGGAGTTAGCGCTTTAGCAACAGCTTCCGCTTAAAACTGTGTTGGTGTAGCGGAACTAAAACAAACAAAAAAAAAGACCATTAAGTTAGCAATCAGCTATGTCACTGTGCAAGGAATAGTCTACAAGTAGAAGTGTCTCCATAGCATGAACATGTATTTTGCTGACAAAATCAATATTTCTTGTATTTGTGCAGATTAATTACTTACACCGAAAAGATTAGACATCAATATGTGAACGTTTCTTATTAAGAACTGAAAACTGTATTTAATGCCGCCTTAAGTTTTTCACATGCCAGCAAGGATCTCTCTTCCTCTACTGGGTTGATGATGGCAAAGTAACAATGTAACCATAACAACGCTAATATTTGGTTCTGACATCCTGTTTCACTGCAAACCTCAGCAGGATGTGCAACGTCTCAAACGCGAACAGTGTAGCGAGAACGTGTTCCTGTCCACACACGGTTCTAGAGCTTTTGCATCAAATGGTCAGTTTTCCACATTAAAGCTCTCTAATGACTTTTAAACAGAACCGATGATCTTTTCGCTCTTATCTCCGGTTCCTGCTTTGGCTCTCCTGCACCCGGCCGCAGCGAACCAGACGAAGTGCAGGGACTCTCCCACGCTGCAGCAGGGAATCACCTCTGAGGAAAAGAAGAGGAGCTGCACAAGCGGCGTCATCCCCTACTCCATCACTTCTTCCTCACCGTTCTCCGTTTATGGCCTCCACCTACTCCGTTGGAGGAGAGACCGACGCTGACGTCACACCAGGATTTCCATATTTTAGCTGTCGAGGTTCTGCTAAAGAGAACAAAAATTTTACAACAAAAAAAAAAAAAAAAAAAAGGGGGAGGAGGGCGAAGAAAAATGAGATGTTGTTGTGAACTCAGGTAGAGTCAAAACAATAACCATGTCCTTGCTGCAGCATTTTTTGGGGGGAAACAGTGGTGTTTTTGTTTGCCACCCTTTGCGTGTCAGACAGGGTGATCATTATCCACTTTATCGCAGCTCCATCCAGGCCGGGAGCGGGCACGCCAGGACAGGCTTTGTTGAACTTCACTGTGCTCAAGGAGTCAGGAGAATACATTTGAGATGGCAGAATCAAAAGTGTTGGGTTTCGGGCTAACAGGACGTGGCACGCAAATGCACTTGTTTTCTTTTTTTTCCTCGCGACGCAACACATAAACATGGAGTGCAACAAAAAAAACTCTGGGAGTCAAAGGTCTCCAGTGACGGCGAAAATTCAAACGTGCTTTGCAGAATACGTCCAAATAATGTGAATGATGGCTCTGTTTTTTGTGACAGGAGACATGCTAAATTTGATTTATCCAAGTCTGATAAATGGGGTCTGGTATGTTTAAGAGCGTCTCTTAAAGAGTCCTGTTGCCACCGGTGCAGAGCATGCCCCATGTCGGCAGTACGGGGGAGTGAGGGCATCTAAAGAAAGAGCAAGAACAGAATGGAATTCTGCAATACGAACCTTTAAGATTGATTCTGGTTCTTTGGAACATCTGAGGAAGCATTTGTCAGGAGAAGAACAGTTGTGCCGTTCCATTCCTTCCAAACGCTATCTGATCGATGTTCAGATTTCTGTCTCGTCCAAGAAGAGGGCTTACTCCTCCATACAGAGTGGGATCAAAGTGTCCGCAAAGAGCAAATCCAAGTACACGTTTATGTTGTTGTTTTTTTATGATGATGACGAAGAGCCAGAGGCAAGATAAGGTGCTTCCAAGATTGTGACGTTGAAAACCTAGTCCCATGATCAGGAAACTCCGAATGAGAAACTATGTCTGTTGTCAAGAAGTGAGTGGACAAACAGAAGTCATCAAACTGATCAACTCGATCTGTCTCAGTAAGGTCCAGGTCCAGAGGTTCATATCTAATATGTCGGAGACAATCGCTAGTTATGAACACCAGTGATCTTTCTGTTGGCCTCTCTTTGGTCCGTTCCACATAGACACGAGTTCATTTTCTCAGATCCTGCGTTCGGTAAAAGCTCACCTGAACGCTAGCCTAGAAAGTCCGGTTCGTTTGGGGACGTGTGAATGCACAACGGGTTTCTGACGTGGTCCAGCTACAGGTATCGGCCCAGTTGAAGGGAACTCTGGCGCGGTTCGGTGGCAGGTTCAGTGGACCGTGGTCTTTTGCTGAAGAGGAAAGAGAAATCTGACAGCTCTCCATTTTTGCTTACATTTTGTGAATACCAAAGTTGCGCTCTGGATCTTTTTCAGAGGTTTTCGTTGCGCTTATTCAGTGGTTCTTGGTGCAGTAATATGATAAGATTTGTTGTGTTTTATTAAAAAAAAAAAAAATTTTTAAATCACATTCAAAGCAAAGAAATTAAGAAAACTGTGAAGAATAAAAGTATTTTAAGGCAAGCTTGGGCAGCCTACAAATGTAGAGATTTGATAATAATAATAAAAAAAATCAAATACAACCTCTGAGTTATTTAAAAATATATACATTTATTCTACTGCATTTCAACTTGTCATATTTTGTGTTATAAAATCATCTTAATAATCAGTATAGTCATCATGGCTTTGACTAAAAATATTGCCAAAAACTTTGGAGAGAAAAATGTCGACTTCAGAAAAATATATGTATAAAAAAAAATAATAATAAAAGTTTTATCCAGGATGTGCAAGTTTGCTCCACATCTAAACTGATAAATAGGGCCCCGTCTGAGTTCCCAGCTGTGTTTTGTCTCCGTTTTACTTTGAGAAATGAATCTGGGTGGTGGTGCTGTGGCTTTCAGAGATTACAGACCGTAGAGCTCCAAACCATGGGAGGAGATCTCCTGCACCACCGACTATAGAAAGACGGCAAACCACACGCCTGTCACCAAAATACACACAGGGAAGCGCAGTGCAGCAGGAGGAGAGTGAGTGGAGAAGAGCTTCCTACGTCTTAGAAAGGTTAAACTAAGTTTTCTTCTGTGAAATTTGTAGCTTTGTGGCCTTCTCAAAGGAAGAACTGATCTACTACTTACTGTAGGTTAAAACAGAACCGAACCGAACAGCTGAACCCAATCTGAACCAGTCCCTGTTTTTGCTGAAAGTCTAAAACCCGCCATTGTACTTATGTACCAGTACGATACTGTACACCTGTTTCAGAAAGCAATGTTTAAAAACTGCCAAAATGCTTCTTCTGTGATTTAAGAGCAAAATGAAAAATAAAAATAATAATAATAATTTCAGCTTGGATTGAGCCTAAAGACTTGAATGGCTTGAGAACAGTGTTTTAAAAGTACATCTGCCAAGTTTCAAGCTGCATCTTTGTAAAATAGCCAACAATTAGCTTGCTATATTAGCAAGTAGCTTGTCTAAATAACAGGCTAAAACAAGCTTCTTATGTAAACAGTGTAATATTCTACACAATGAGCGCTTGAAAGCTACTGATCAGATTAGTTGGGGTTTATTCTAAGTTGGCGTTGGTGTAGGTCTCAAAACAGCAGAAGAAATCTGGGAGGTTTCACAGAGCTCAATTACAGCCTTGGTTCTCCATTGGGCTTTTTATACTCCTGGGTGGGGTGCCAGTTTATTTGGTCTCCAAACTACTGCTTACAGATTCCTCCTGACTTTCTGCCTTTTGAACTTGCTTTGTAGTTGTGCACTTTGAGAAAGTTACCTTGTTTCTGAGTGGCAATTAAGTTATTAGCTGCATTTTCATTGGCCATAAAATGGTGCAAATTGGACGTACAAAAATAAATGTACTTAATGGAAATGTACGCTAATTATGGGTAGAATTGAGGTTTTTCAATAAAAAGGTTTGGTTTTTCACTCGCATCAAATTGGGGCATTTCGCAAAACTGCAATGGAAACATTTTTTCGCACCGCAGTTAGCACAGTAACAATAAGACGCAGACGTCTCAACAGGCTGAATGAAATATAGATCTCATGTTTACACCTGTTGCTGCCAAGATTTTTAATGACTTTTTTGCGTAAACAAACTAACTCACATGTGATTTTAAAAGCATTTCCTGTTTAATGGGGAAAAAAAAGAAAAAAGAATTTACTCATTTGTAATGGAAATGTAACTTAGTGAGGCTACAGTTCCTTGTTCCAGGCGTTACATTGTAATAATTATGATTTATACACTTTCAGCACATAGTTTTTTCAAATACCAGGTAGAGGAACTAAAGTTCCCATTGTCATCCCTTCCGTTTATTTATCTTTTTTTTTTTTTTTTGGCTGACATGAGTCACAAGCTCAAACGACTGAACCCGGTCCAAATCGGTCTGTCTCTTTCCTGAGACCGAACCAAGATCCTTTCTCAGGACTCGTCAGAGTTTGGCAGACACCTGCGCAGTGGCCGATTCTTAATCCCATTGAGGTCTGGCCTGTTATGTAACACTAGGGGTCGCTCTTGAATGTCAATTAGTACATCCTGGATCTGAAGTGGATGCAGGATGTACTAATATATTTGTGGACTAGTCTGATTTCAGTAACCGGTACTATAGTCCATAAGAAAAATATTTTTTAAAAAATTGAATACCGACTCCCTGATACTTTGATTTTCTGCAATAAAATCCAGTGCAACCAAACACCTTCAGTTAGAAACTAATAAACATACTCAAACCTTTTTGCTTGAAAATGTGATTTACTGCACAATTTAGAGTTTGCATACCCGAATTATACTAAATAGTTTCTTTCTCTGCTCTCGATCCCGTTTATTTTATCTGTCAGTTTTATTTTGGCGAGATTATTTCCCGTATTTTATCATTAAATGTTCAGCTTTGCCATAGAAACAGGCTTTAGTCTGTTTCGCTTTGAGACCATCTTTTGATCTCACAGAGAACATGCCATGACCTTCCTTTAAGGTTGCCCCTCCGGGTAAAACGTTAAACCTCCTCAGGTCCGCTCTGTTCCACACCTTAATAATGCGACGCTGCCACCTATGACACACCTCCATTATCCACCTTCAAGAAATAACAGACTCACCGGACTGGAGAAATAATCCCCGCCGATCTGGAGGGGATAAAATGTAGATCAGGAGGGGAGGAACGAAGAGGAAAAGTTGGCTCCGTGGATGAAAGGGACGTTTGACCTTCTGAGATGGAGATCCGACACGCAGCTGGATTAGAAGGAGGGATGGAGACAGATCGGTGGAGAGACGAGTGGATGGATGGTAGGACGCTGTCAGAGCAGACCGAGCCGCAGCTCTGGCAGAGATGAATGAATCCTGGAAACACCGGATAGGCGGAAATATACAGAGGGGGGAGCGGCAGGAGTCCCTGTCAGGAGTCCCCGTGACCGGGCGGCTGCTGCTGCTGCATGCCGCCGCATGTCGGTACTGAGAGGGGGCAGTGACATCTAGTGGCAGAACGAGGCAACACACGCTGGAAAAAGGGAGATTCCGCACACTTTAGCTGGGACTCAAAAGTCGTAGGCGCTTTTAAGAGCCACAAAATTGCTGGCGCTAAAATTTGTAAAATGTCTTCTTATTTTAGAACATGCAGGCTTTTCCTTGTGTTTGTTACGATATTGATATGAACAATATCGTAAAACCCTTTTTTTATGCATCCAAAACATAAAAAATGTCTTCCATAATTATGTCATTTCAGGAAAGTTCCGTTTTATGGGGTTTTGAAGTTCGTTTGGTTTTTTTAGTTTAAATTCAGTCATTCTTGTTCAACAAGAACAAACTTTTTTTTTTTTACTCAAATTTGCTCTCAAGTATATGTTGCTGGATATGTGGTTCTAAATGTGACTGAATTTGAATAAATGGAAACCTTGTTTAAAAAAACAAAAACTTGAATTTGAGTCTTTGTGCCCCTTTGATTCTTGATGCCCCAAGTGCCTTTGAGGTACCCCACCCCCACAGGAAACTACCATATACAACTCCTTCTTCACACCTTGCTCCCATATTAATATTTTTTCATAAAAGTCCCAATGTCATGTGTTACACTAATCACATCGCCAGCCCCTAATGTAGGTCACACATGTAAAAACAGAGAGCTTTTCTTGCATTAACCAAACTTTATTTAAAATATTTAGATTTATTTTCTGACACATTCAAAAAAAAAAAAAAACATTAAAATTAATTTCACTGGGTCTTGCAGTTGTTATCGTTCCAGAAGTCCAGTTTTTCAGCAGCTGGTTCATCTGCAAAGAGACAATCAAATAAAAATCATAAGAAATTTACATAAAAACTGAACCAACACCAGCAGATCAGACTGGAGACTTTGCAAGCAGATTGAAATCTAGACTCCTACTTCACAATTTGGAAGTGGCACAGTGGAATATTAGCATTAAGAACCTACCTGGTTTGATTCCCAGGTTGGAGTTGTCAAAGAACTGTGTGGGACAGTTTCTGCTCAGCAGCTCAGAACCTTCACCTGCATTGAAAAAGCTGCTTTTGGGAGAGTCCAGCAGCGAGGCTGCACTGACCAGAGGCTTCCGAGGAGAATCCAGGGCTTTCTTAGGAGGAAGGTAACTTTTTTTAGTGGGGCTGAACAACAAGGTGCAGTCTGAGGTTGGACACAGGGTCCTCTTCTTAGGAGTACAGGGGGAGGTCTGCCTGTCCTGCTCGGCTTTGCTCTTCCCTTTAAGACTGATTGCTCTGTTCTTCCACTTAGCAGTCTCCTCCTGCTGGCAGGACACCAAGCTGATGAGAGAAAGGTCAGAGGTCAGAAGCCTGAACTTTCCCCGCATCACAACCACCAGCCCTGGTGCAGCTCTTTCTTCTGGTTCTGTGACAACTGCTCGCATCCGTGCGTGATTTTATGATGTAAAGCACTTTTAATTGCCGTACAAACAAACTTGATCGACTGAGATCTTGTTTAGAGTTAAATCAATCTGAGGCAGAAATCCCAACTCCAGTCAGGTTGTTTTAAAGTGACCCAAACCAACCACTTTCTGACTGTCTACATCACATATGGACATAAAAACCAAACCGGATCCCGTTACCTTTCCAGCTCAGTGATCCGGAGCCGGAGCCGGTTCACCTCTTCTTCCAGCTTGGTCTTCTCCAACAGAATGCTGCTCTGGATCATCGTACCTCTGGGGTTGGTTAGTCGAGCGTGAAGCTCCTTCCCTGTGAGGACTAAACGGAGAACGAAAAGCAACACGTTTCCAATGATTACTGGATACAATCATCGATAAATCTGTGGCTCTCCGTCAAAAACCGAATATGAACTAGAGTTATAACATCCGTGACAGATGTTTGCTTCTGTTGCTACTCAATTTAACCTTGAATTGTGAGGGGAATGCAGTGAAATAATTGGATAAAATCCAATAGTGACGTGTTGAGCCGATTCACTACAGACTGACTTACACGACTCCTCGCCCTGAGGCTGTGATCTCAGATCCTGCTTCAGCTTCCTCAGAGACTCCTCCTTCACACTCAACACCGTCTTCATCTTCTCCATCCTGCAAGCAGAACTAGCATCAACACCTTACGGCAACGAGCAGGTCGGAATCAGTCGTCACTTCTTGCTAGCGTCTACAGCCTCCTCGGTCCAAACGGCCAGTTCTGCCCTTTGGAACTCTTCTGAAATCCTTTCTGAGCAAGACTGAATTTAATGTTCTGCTAGTTCTTCTGACTTTTCAAAGCTGGATATAAAAAAATTAAATAAAAAAATCCAGCTAATGTGTCATTACAAAAAGAAAGCCTCCCACTTTAAGAGGGCTTCACCGCTTCCAATGAAGAAAACCTACCAACACACACACACACACACACACACACTGATGCCTCAACTCTGCAGAGTCAGAGCTGAAGTGTTGGAGTACAGAGAGGATAAATCCAGGGGCTCTTACTCTTGCTGGTGTTCCTGTGTGACGGCGGCCAGCTTCACCTTCTCCTCACACAGTTTGCTCTGGAGGGTTTTCAGCTGCGCTGCACCGAGTGACGCATTCTTCTAAACGAGAGAGAACCACCACCGTTAGCAAAGCGAAGCTAAAAGCTAAAGCAGAACCTGTACGGAGAAACGTCGGTCATACCTCACACTCTTCCAGTTGGACCTTTAAGGTCAGGATCGTGTTCTCCTTCTCCTTTGCAAGAGCTTTAGTGTCCAGCAGCTCAGTCTGCAGGAGCTGAGTGGTCCGTTTGTGGTTGGACTCCATGTTTTTGGCTTCAGCCTTGTCCTCCTCTAGCTGCTCCTGCAGAGCCTGAAACACACGTATAACAGGTGTGTCAGCATTTACCTCCCAGAATGTGAAGAGGCCGACCTCTAGACATCAGACTCACTGTAAGCTCTGCTGCTGCTTGCTGAAGCTGCTGGCAGTCCTGGCCTGAGGGCAGGTTTGGCATCACAGGCGTTCCCTCCAGCTGCTGCAGCAGTGATGAAGTCTTCCTCCTCTCTTCTCTAAGCTGACCATCTCTCCGTTTAGCCATTTGGGTTAGTTCATCCAAAATCTTACTGAGCTCATCATTGATGACCTACCAGAGCCAGACGGAGAGGACAGACAAAAAATGTTTAAAAAAAACAAAACAACACTACTAGCTAAACGTTAGCATAGTGAAATATTCAAACACAGATGGATTGAACTCTTTCTAGGAGAAACAAAAGCAGTTATTGGTAAAGCGCACCTGTAAAGGCATGGTCCCGTTTTGGACCACAAGTCTCCTCCGTTCAGCTTCCTGGCCGAGGATTCGCTCCAGCTCGCCGATGACCGGTGGGCTGGAGGCGGCCTCGACAGACTCGTTGAATTTGACCCTCTCCTGAACTTCAGCTTGTCGAACTGCGATATACGAAGTCAGGTTGGCCCAGAGCCTCTCCAAAATGCTCTCCATCTTCTACAGAGCAAATCAAGACGCCTAATGTTAAACCTCTCGTTTTCAGCCAAGAGCTGAAGGCAGTCAGTCATTTAGACACCGGAGGCTGAACGGCAGCCTTTACCATTTGGACAGTTTTAAGGCCGATCCAAAGCAGAAAGAACAAACTCCACCTGCACAGGCAGATGCTTTCCAACACCATGAAGTCGTTAAAAAGAATCAAATTGTTGGCGGACGACAGTCAGCAGGTATAACTCGACTTCCTCTGATCAGATGGATACCCCCTGGACTTTTTTTAAAATTTTTTTCTTCTTTACACTAATAACTCCAGCTTCTCTTTTGAATAAACGGCAGAGCTGATAAACCGTCGTTTACATGCAGCACCTTCTGGACCACCAGTTTGAGAAAGACTGATCCAAGGGGATGCTATGAATGTTATGATCGCTTTAGGAAAATAAAAATAAAAACCTGTATTTTCAGTTTTGCTAAGATGGTTTCTAAAGGATAAATGTTGCAGTTTTCAGTACTTCTGAAAGTCTGACCATATGGGAAAAATAATCACGGATACATCGTTGGTTTGTGGTGCTCACACTGGCTTGGAGCCCTTTCAGAACGGCTTGCAGTAAAAGAGTCCTCTGCACCTCCATGTTAACTTTATAAATGAGCCTAAATGGGTTCATTAGGGGAGCAGATCTTACCTGCTGGTAGAGCTGACGTTTGTCCAGGAGCTTAGAGAGCCTCTGGTTCCACCGGGAGTGGAAATCCTCAACGTGGACGGAAAACCTGGGAGCGCCAACTCTGGACGTCAGCAAGTCCTGCAGCCGTCTCTCCTCAAAAACAGCCAGGTCTGTATTCACCAGCAGCTCCAACGTTTTCACATAAACATGTGGATGCACCGCGAGCTGTTCCTAACAATCGGAAGAGCAGAAATGTTCAGTTTCCAGTGGAAATGATCAAAAATTGTTTTTTGTTTTTTTAAATTTCCTCTAGAAAATAGAAAGAAGAGTAATAAGTACAAGAGTCTCTGTGAAACTGCTGCAGGTCTGAAATCCCAGCTCAAAGACGTCACTGAAGACAGCCAGCCTGGACTTTGGAAGGCCCCTCAGGTCAGAAAGCTTCAGGAAACTCTGGACTTTCAGAACCTTCTCCGGGGTTTCAGAGGCCGTCTTTGTGCACATTTCTTTAAACTGTTGGAATTTCCCAAAGGTTGCCTAAAATGACAAATTTTCACGGTTTTAGGAACATAAGAGTCAGAAAATATCATCATCCAGCACAGTGTTTCTCAATTCCAGTCCTCAGCCCCCCCCCTCCTGCTCTGCATGTTTTAGATGTACCTCTACTCCAGAGCAGCTGATTCAAATGATTGCATGACCATCAAGTGCTGCAGAAGCCTGTTAATCACCCACATATTCAATCCAGAAGGGAAACACCTAAAACATGCAGGGCAGGAATTGAGAAACACTGACCTAGCATCAAGTGAGGATCAGTCTGATTGCCTCTATATATAAATCAAATTTAAACATGAATTACATCAAGATGATCAGCCGAGTCCTGCAGGTGTGACAGAGTCTCCCAGAGTGCATTGGGCTTCTGCTCCAGGTTGTTCAGCTGCTGTCTCAGGGCTGACAGAGACTCGTTTGCTTCATTGAGGAGCTGAAAATAAAAAGATAAATAAAAGATGACTACGGTTTGGTTTTAAGAGCCAAACACCAGAACTTTTTCACAAATGATTCCCTCCCCCCGTTACAACCAAAGGTACAGCTCTGAATCCAAACTGGGACTGAAGCATGTAGTAAAAGGTTCTGGAAATTTAAAAATAAATAATTTAAACCCAGAATGTGATTGTTTGGACAAACCTGCTGGGAGGCGTCACACTGGGCTTCAGACTGAGCTCTTCTCTCGCTCTGCAGCTGCAGCTCCTTCTGCCACTGTCAGCAGAACACAAGCAGAGCTCAGAAACCACCAGGCAGGACCGGAGAAGCTGAAACACTCAAGAATCACTTCATCCTAACGCGCAAAACGAAACATACGGTGTGTGTGTGTTTTTGCTAAGGTCATTAGGAGATCAGGATTTGAGATCAAGCTAAATTCAAAAATACTTTTTTTTTATCCAGAAAGGAATTAAATGTTGTAAATCATTAAAATCCAGATCCTTTAAAGAGTTATAGACGGAAAGAGCTCCTTTAGCAGTCTGTATTACAGTCAATCTGAAGAAGCCTCTGATCACAGACATTGTTTGCCCAATAGTCGGGGTTGTCCATCACTTTCTTGATTTTTAATAAAGAAACCTTCTTTGCCTCATCGTCCCCGGAACAGAACCAGCTTATTTATCTAAAAATTATTTTCAAGCTGCACTTCTATCGGGACTGACGGAGGCATTAGGGTGTAGTTGCAGCAGTTCGCCACTAGTGGGCGTAACGAACAGCGAGCCCTCCAAGTGACTGAGCAGTTCAGCGCTGTACTGGCTCCTTGACGTGTGAAGAGTTTTTCCTGCTGATCGTCTGAATTCATTCCTTCACGTGAAACGTCGTTTGGCTTATGACCGATAGACTAAAGGACTTCAATTTTATTAGTAATAAATTGGTTACAGTTAATTATGTAACCCAAACATCGAGGTTGGGACGTTTTTGGCTTCCCAACATGAGTCTGAAACAATTCAGCAGAACTGACTGAAGGCCCAAAACTGTACAAGAAAATGAGTGGAAAAAATACTTTTTGCTGTAATGTTGCTTCTAGTTTGTCTTTTTCCGTTTGCTTCTGCATCATCAGCAGCTCCTGCTGGGTGATCTTCTCCTGGTAGGCCGACACCTACAATCAGAGGTCACAGGTCAGTTAGTGTAGGTATTCCCTTTAGTAGTTCCTTTTAAGATCAGGGGTCCTCCAGAGCTGCCATCCCCACAACCTTTAGATGCATTCCTGCTCTGAAAGTGCCAGGAGTCAACAGGTTTGATCCAAGTGTGTCAAAGGAGGAATGAATCCAACAGTCGCAGGATGGCAGCAGCTCCAGAGGAAAGGACCATGTACCATGTTGATGTTGTGCTGCAGCTGCGCCTGGAGCCGCTCCTTCTCCCCCCTCAGCCCCTCCAGCTCCTCCTGCAGCAGGTCGCTCTTCTGACTCAGAGTCGTCACGCTCAGCTGCAGCTTCTCCATCTCTTCTTTGTGCTTCTGCAGGCTCTCCTCTTTGTCCGACAGGTGAAAGTCTCTCTCTGCTTCAACACTTTCCAAGTTGTTGCATAATTCTGTTATCTGTAACGGAACAGTAAAGTAAAAAGTGGAGCTTTTTTTTTTGTTTGTTTGTTTGTTGTTGTTTTTTTGAGTGGAGCTGAACAGCTCTGGAGGAGAGATGAAAACACGGCCGACTTTAACCTTCTGCTCCAAAGAACGTTTCTCCTCTTCGCTCGTTTTCTTCAGCTCGGAGTTCACCTTTCGTTGTTGGTGCGCGTCATCCTGGAGAGCCTTCACAAGTTCTTCTGTTGAGGAAGCCTTCAAAAGAAAATAATAAGTTCACACTAAAACCCTCAGTGAGAACTACAAGCAGGAATGAAGCTCACCTTTTGTCCAAGTTGCTGTAGTTGCTGCTCCTGCTGCCTCCTCTGCTCAGTCACCGTCTGTAGCGACGCGCTCAGCTCCCTGACCTGTTCAGACAGAGACGGTGAGCAAGATGGCCGCCGCTGGCACTTTGACACGGCCTGCGTTTCATTCCGTTTACACTGAAAACCTCAAACGGATACAGTATGCTGGACGTCAGAGACGCGCTAAAGTAAGAATGACGACATCAGCAGCTTGTATTGGTAATCGAGACTCGAGACGCACCTGCATCAAGCTGAAACTTTAACTAGACAGAGGAGCTAGCTGATATAACCTCAGAATTATGAAACCATCAACACTGATCAGACAAAAAAAAACAAAAAAACACCAGTCTGGGTTTTTTTTGTTATATAATTATTGTATCTTGTAGAACTAAAAAAAAAAAAACAACAAAAAGACATTTTACTGAGGGCTGCACAGAGTTGGGAACAGAATCTCTTCACTGATCAAACCTCAGCCTCCAACATCTCCGTTCTTCTCTGCAGCTGCATTCCAGCTTCCTGTTTCTGTCTCAGCTCCTCCTGCAGCTCCTTTCTCTCCTGACAGACAGTATCCAGGGAGCTCTGCAGCTTCTGCAGCTCCTCCTCAAACCGCTGGCTCACAGCGTCCCTCTGGGCCAGCAGACCCTCCCTCTCTGCTTTCACACACTGCAGCTCCTCGGCAAACTTGGCAAGAAGGAGAAATGAAGGGAGAACATGGTCTTTTTTTAGAGAACATTAAGATTTAGGAGCTAAACAAACTGTTTAGTGCTCTCCTCTGTTCTACCTGCTTGTGTGTGTTGCAGCTCTGCATCTCTACCAGCTGACTCTTCAGCTCCATCATCTCTTCCTCCATCCGCTCCCTGCTCTCCTTCAACACCTGGAGCTCCTCCTGCTTCTCGAGCATCTGAATCAGAGGACAAATGGTTCAACGTCAGACTCAGAAGTCACCCTCAGACTGCCTCCTGCTTTCAGTTGGGTGAAAACCACAGTGTGTGTGTGTGTGTGTGTGTGTGTCTGAGAAACGGCTCACCAGCTTGTCCTTTTCCTGAAGAACAGACCTCAGACGCTCCACCTCCTCCAGCTGCTGCATCTGTAGCACCAGAACAGACAGGAAGCCGTTTGGGTTGAAGAACGGGAGAAAAGCAGACGTGACCAGACAGAAGACAAGGCAGCATGAAGTTGAACCTGCTCGTCCTTCAGTGGATCTGCTTCAGAGAGGAGCTGCTGCTGCTGCTGGAACTCAAACTGCATCTACAAGAGAACAGGATCTGTGAGAACCACTCAGGTTTCACTCAAATGAAGGATCATTCCACACGTAAATGACGTTTGTTGCAGTTGGGCTGCTTCAGAGAGTTCGACTTTGTGTTTTTACCATGTCCATCTTTTCCTCCAGCTGTGTTCGGAGCTCCTCCTTCTCCCCTCTCAGCCTCTCCGCTGCGTGCAGCAGCTCCTCTCTCTCCTCGGTCAGAGCAGCCAGTCTGCCTCTCAGCTCCTCCAGCTGCTCTGGGGTTGGAGTGACTGCGCTCTGGGAGAGCAGCTCGTCCTTTTCTGCCTGGGTTTGCCTCGGCTCCTCGCTTGAAGCGGCCATCTTTTTCAAACGGGAAACAGAACTTTAATATGTTTTGTGATCAAAGCAGAAGGTGTGTGTGTGTGTGTCTAGTATACTCACACTTCCCTGTGCTTCCTCCAGCTGTGTGTCCGTTTCAGTGGGACCTCCATCCTGCCTGCAGACGTTTTCAGACGTCAGACGTTTGATCTGCTTGGCCTGCTCACGGTTCTTCTCCAGGACGCTCCTCAGCTCGTCCTGGTTCTCTATCATCTGCAGAACAGACGAGGTACGGCTTTCTGACTGTCATGGCAACAGCACCTCACGCTCGGGGTATCTTTAGGCGCCTGGTGTTTAGCGCCGAGACGCGGGACGACGTGTTCGTTTACCAGCTCTACGTTTTCCTGCAGGTCCTGCTTGAGCTGATCTCTCTCTGCAGTCAGAGAGGCGACCGCAGTCAGCAGCCTCGCCACCTCCTCTGTGGAGCTCCTGCCGCCATCTTGGAGCTCCTGTGTTAGCCTCAGCATCTGTTTAGAGCCAGAGTTATCGTCACTGAGCCAGAGAGGAGAGGGCACAGTCAACACTTTACCCACATGTTCCTGTAACTCGGACTCCTTCTCTTGAAAGGCCGTCTTCATGTCAGCGTTCCTCTGCTTTTCGTCCCTGAGTTCTTCCTGAACGGACCTGAGGAGGACGTCAGTCGCTGCCTTTCCATCTTCAGCGGAGCTCTGAACCCGTCGCTCCAGCAGCAGAGCCTCCCTCTCTGCTTCTACACGCTGGAGAGCTTCAATCGTCTGCTTCAGCTAGCGACACATTCATATCAACCCGGTCAGATTACTGGCAACAGCTCAAGTTTATTCAGGAAACAGAACAGCTTAGGATGAGGATGCAAGATGGCGACTACAGCTGCATTCACACCGCAGCCTGAAGTGACCCGATCCAGATTTAATCAAGTCGTATTTCAATCGCCGTGGTCGGTCACGTATATTTGGAAGTGCGAGTTCCTGTGTGAACCACACGTGGCCTGAAAGCGTCCGGCATGTGCAGTGGAGGACGCAGTAACGTCACACACACACACACAGAGCGTGTGCTCAGTGTTTTACCAACCGCTGTAGAAGTGGTTGGTAAAACACCACAGAAGCACAGAATGAAGAGAGCAAAACAAACTGCAGCATGGCGCCAAACTGAGTCCTGGTTTCTCGCTCACCTCTGAGTCTTTCTCCTCCAGAGAAACTAAAAGCCGGTTCCTCTCCAGGACGCTCTGTCTCTGCTCTGCTCTCAGCGCGTCCAGCTGCAGAGTTAAATCGGCACATTGTTGCTTCAGCTCCGCCTCCCGAGCGGCCAGGCCTGACTGGAGGTCGTCAGTCGTCTTGTTAACATCCTGCAGCTCCCCTGTCGGGTCTGCACTCTGAAACAGGAATTACAGACTGTCAGATTATGTGGCGGTTCAGTCATGGTGCAGCAGAGGAGCCAGCAGGAGTTAAAGCGCTCCACCTGATCTCCAGGAGTCTGAAGTGAAGCCTGGTCCTCCTGCTGCTCCTTTAGTGCCTCCTCTGCCTCTCCACACAGAGCCAGCTCCTCCTGCAGGCTGATGACGGCGCCGCTTTCCACTTTCACACTTCCTAACAGACCTGGAAACATGGAACAGTTTAGAAACCCCCCCATCTGATGTCACAGGTGGAAAACCGTCCCAGTTCATGGTTTACTACTTTGTGGGAGCGTGTCGTCTAGAGCGCTGAGCTCAACGTCGTCATAAGAAACATTCTGATGATTTTCAGGATAACTGGGCCTTTCCACCGCCATCTGGGGAACGGAACCAGTCAGCTCAGCCTCCAGACTCTCCTTGCTGGCTGTCAGGGTCACCTGGAGAGAAACATAATCACTTTTAAACATTTCCTCCTGGCTCAGTGACCCAATCCCTGACCTAACAACTAAATCCTGTTTATCCCTTTAACTGTCACATGCAGGTCAATGGGTCCGGTGTCCTCGTGGCAGTTAAAGGGTTAATTGGGGGAAAAAGCTGGTTAGTTTAAAAAAAACCAAAACACAACCTCCTTTGTTTCCAAGTGAACAAACTTTGAAAGATCTGCACCGACATGAATGTTTAAAAGGCTGCATCTTTTTCTGTTTGTCTTGAAACTCAAGAGGTTTAACATCACACCTGCTGACATCAACAGGAAGAGATCGCGCTGTGACTAAAGTCAACACATGGAGTGTTCATTTGGCTTTGAATGAAATGTTGAAAGAGGTTACATGAGAAATGTGCCAAAGTATCACAGCCACCCTTTAAAACATTACATTACCTCCGGTTGAAGGTGCTGGTGTTCAGACAATTCGATAGCCTTCTTCAGACTACATATTTCCTTCTTCAATTCACTCTGCAAATAAATAAGAAACAATTACAAAATAGTGAAATTATTATTCATACCACATTCAATTGAGCGCATCAGAAAATCACTAAATGAAAGACGGATTCTCATTACTTTATTGCAGACAAAGACGTTCAACTGAAATCTACCTCCTGCTCCTCCATGAACTTCAGCTCCAGAGTTTTGAACTCTTCCAGATCCTTTTTCTCCTTCAGCTCTTGGTGGAGAGCAGCATTTTCCTTCTCCAAGCTCTGCGTGTGCTCCAGAAACAGCCCCAGCTCCTGTTTCAGGTGGTCTCGCTCGGCAGCAACAGCTTCCTGTGGAAAAGATGCAGGACATGTGACCTTTTAGGTTCCTCCGACCTAAAATATCTGCACATTCAGCCCTTGTTGGAAAGACGTGGTCAGCAATGACGTCCGTCTTGGTTTTCCCTCCTCTAATCTCATCTCAGATGGTAAAGTAAGAGCTTGTTGTTGGCTTTAGATACATCATCATATCATCTGGAAGAAGCTTTGAGTAAAAGAGTTTGCTGAAGATTAAATAACCCAATGGATGTCATTTGTTATTGTGACACTAAAAATCACAACAGAATATATGGAGTTGCTATAATCCTTCTTTCTGTTGTAGGGAGGTTGTGGTTTAGCAGCAGCAGCTTTGGCCAGCGTTACCTTCTCTGACGCCAAGGTTTCACACAGCTGAACACTCTCTGCAAATCCTTTCCTCATCTGGAAGACAAAAGACTCCAGGATTAGAGCCCAAACTGGTACACTTTATATCCAGAACCAACATTGCAGTTTTTATTTAGAGTCCTACAAAAGCATCCAACATATGAAATACAAGCAAGAGACAATATTTAGCATTCTAAAAACTCTACCCACTCAACATTGCTGCTCCGGAGAGCAGCTCCTGATCTAACGCTCTACCTGCTCAGATTCAAGCTGCCTCTTCTCCTCCAGCTGCCTCTCCAGCTCGGACACTTTCAAAGTGGCTTCCTGCTTCTGCTGCGTCTCGGTTTGCAGAACCTCCTCCAGCTCGGCAGCCTTCCGTTCAGCTGCTTGCGCTCGCAACGAGGCGTCCAGCTTCTGCTGGGTTTCGTTTCGCAGCTGCGCCTCCAGGTTTGCCGACCTCTCCTCCGACTGCTTCTTCTCCGCCGCTTCTTGTTCCAGCAAAGCCTGCAACTGGTCCTGCAGCTCTGCGACTCGGCAGTCCAGGGTCTCTGCCTTTTTCACAGCCTCCTCCCTCTGCCGACGCTCCGTTTCGAGCTGATGCTCCAGGCTGGAGAGCTTCTCTAACAGAGCACATCTTTGATCAGGAGACGCCAGGTCACTGGACATGGACAAAGATAAAAACATAAGAAGCTTATCAGTTGCCTTTTACTAAGTGGGACAAGTTATTCCAAAGTTTAGCCTTTAGTTTAATAGTTTACTGTCAACAACAAATGCTGCTGGACGATAAATTGTCCCAGAAGTTATCGCTGCAAGCAATAAAATTGTTGCTTTGAGATCATTTTAAAGTAATATAATGGGAATATCTGTTTAAGTATGCAAGAACATATTCTCAAAGAGAATTTAACACTGGAAATGGAAGACATTTTAAATGAAAAAAAAAAAAATCTAATAAAACAATAAGATAAAATGAATCATGAAGTCTTGTCCTTCAAAAAAAAAAAGAAGCTAGTTGAGTCCAAAACAGAAAACTTTTATCATCCAGTTTTTGGTAGAAAGAAAAACGAGAGAATCAATAAATCACAAATGGAGATTACTGAGTATGTTTTAGTTTATGGTTCTGTTTACTGATTATTGCAACAGGCCTACTGGTGACCTCATGAAGAACCCACCTGTCCCCAAAGCTGCGAACCGTCACAGAGCTCTGGCTCATCTCCATCTCGTCTGAAGGCTCCTCAGGAATCCCCCAGTGAGGGTAGAAGTCTTCATCAGCTACAAAGTGCAGTAAGCCCAGGGTCCATCATCTTACACGAACCGATCAGAAAGATTTCCATCTTCGGTCGCTCCATACCTTCAACCAGATCCCCAGAACAGAAACGATCAGCTCTCCTCTTCCTGCTGAAAGTCACGTTCATGTCAGACATCCCGTCGTCGTCACAGATCGGCTGAAAGCCGCGGAGCATCTTTCCTCCCCACGTCACCCGGCGCTTCGGCATCTGATAGAGAACACAGCTGGCATGTTAGTGAGTATTTAACCCTGATGGTAACCAGGCCTAGAAACACCTTCAGTCAACCAGCAGCCTGCTGCGTTTCAGCCATTATGTGATATTGGACATCAACAATACCCAAACGGCCACTATAATGTCTTACAAAACATACTGTTTTTGTTTAAACTTCAGTTGTGGTTCTAATTTTTTTATTTCATCTTTCAGCCATGACTTGTCACATTATTTGCTGAAGTTGCTGGTGTGCGGACTGGTAAAGCTAGGCAGTGGTATGGGTTTCTGTTAAAGGGAAGTAAAACTCTGCTGAATGAAAAAAGAAAAAGTAAGAAAACAAAACAAAATAAAAAATAAAAAAAACTCTCCACTGAATGACGGACCTTTGGAACAGAGACCAGGTTGGAGCTGGTGACCAGCAGTTTGGTCAGGTTTCTGATCCGGTCCTCTTGTTCTCTCTGGAGCTGATCCTTCTCTTGGAGCAGCTGAGACAGAACCTCTTTTTCCGTCACTGTGGTCTGTGTGACCGAAGACACCTGGAAGAGATGAACGTACGAGTCGAGCAAAGCAAAGCGCCGCAGTGAAGGACGTTTGATGGGAATAAAATCAGAGCAGCCCGGCGACATTAACAAATCATCCTAACCTCATTCAGTCGACGCTTGAGGTCTACGATCTCATTCCGATACCTCTTGAGCAACGCTCCGTCATCCGATACCTCCGTCACATGAGGGTCATTCTTCATTTTCTTCGCGGTGCTGGCAAACTGAACATGTGGAACTCATCTGAACACTGGAGTGTTGTGCATTCTGACACCTTAACTAGAATGTCTCATGTACAGTAAATGTTTAGAACCATTCAAGATTAGGAAATGACAATGAAGACAAACCTGCAGAGTACTGAGGGTCTCCTCCAGAGAAACGGGCGTGATGGTGCTGATGATGACCGTTTTGGCGTTGCCTCCCAGGGAGTTCTGCAGGATGCGGGTCAGTTTGCTGTCTCTGTAGCTGGTAAAGCCTCTGAAGAGTATCGACAAGAAATCCAGCAGTCAGTGCATCCGAAAATAAAGGATCTATTCGGAATGCGAGAATTGTATTGATTTTGTTTAAAATACAGTAAACTCCCAACAAATCACGATTCAGTTTTGGCCTGTTTGCAGATCCTTTCGTACAGCATCTCTAAAATACTCCAAAGACTCAGGAAGCTGAAATACCTACAACTAGAGTTACATGACTGAGGTTTGGAAAGCAGCCAATGCTGAGGGACATTTGTTTTAGTTTATATTCTAGAATTACGCTGCTCAGGATGGAGTAGTTCTGGACTTTAATTGAGATTCTTCTGCATCTGATGTAAACTGAATCGCCATGGTTACTCACTTCTGGTTTTCATCAGTGAGTTTCTTGATCACCTGTCCAAGTATAAACAGACTGAGATTGATGTTGCATCCTTCTTTGAAACGAGTACCTGTGGATTTGAAAGAAAAAGTGAGAATATTAAAAAAGGAAAGTTTCAACGTCAACTCAACACATGCTGGTTAAGTAAACCTTTTAAATTAAATTAAAGCTACAAATCAAAACATAAAGGTGGACAGTATTGACTCCACTTCACCTTCCGCCCCAGTTTGACTGGCTCTCTCGGATCCAGCGAGATCCACTAAATTCTGCACACAAACAAAAAGGATTAACTTGCCTCTCCAAAAGCAAACGTATAAATATTTAAAGAATCAAACGGAAAAAAAGAAAATAATTACTAAATGGGAAACGATAATGGCTCCATCAGCATTTTCGCCTGCTGCTGGATCACTCCTTTCTCTGCTCTCCAGGATCTAGATAAACATTAGCAAGTCAGAAAACGTCACAGCAGCAAACTCCATGTTATCCTGCATGCTGAGTTGTTGCTTACCATACGGAATATGGTGTGCGAGCGGCTGCTCCGCTGGTTCATCTTAGTCTTTCCGTAGTGACGGTTCTCTGGAGCCAAACAAAATAAAGACACCGCGTGATGGCAGGAAACTGTGTGCAAACTTCTGATTTTTAAACGGCGAGCTCTTACTTTCTCCCTTCCTAATCCAGGCGAGGGCTTGTGACGACGTCGTGACGAGCTCCTCGGTCAGGTCAGCCACGTAGACCGTTTTCTACACAGCGAACACAAATCGACTGATCAGAGACCAACTGTTGCGCAGCATAGTTTCTGGAAATACTCCCATACCGAACAAAAACCCATTTAACCCACGCACATTCATCGTTTCCCGAATTTCCAAAGGTTTTCTCTTCCAGCTGTCAACCAGCAGGTCCGTCACCGTTTCGTTGTAGATTTCCATGTAGGACACTCTGAGAAGGAATTCCTTGTTTGGAAACTTTGGATGAAATGAGGAGAGAGTGCTTAGAAGAGGAACACGGCCAACAGTAAACGGACTAAACTAGTATGGCGACTTTTACAGCGAGTCTCACTGGAGCTGCTTACCGTTTTAATAGTTTGGAAGACGTCATCTACGGCCAGAGGAATGACTCCACGGTTACGGTCACTGCCCATCATTGTGAACGTCTTCCCCGAAGAGGTCTGACCGTAGGCAAATATGGTTCCTGACAAACGGGAGCAAACGGACACAAAAACATGAATCAACAAAAGCCGTGCAAATAGAGCGAGAGCATTTTGTCTGAATTTGTGGCATGAGGATTCACAGCAAAACAATCATTTCTATTACAAACCATTATAACCCGCAACGGTGGACACAACCAGAGGCTTTGCAATATCCTGGTACAGCTGGATTGTAGATTCTTCAGCACTAAACACTCTGTCTGAAAACAGGAGAAAATTTGACCGTAAAATCATCTTAGTGGGTCACAACACACTCAGTTATAATGCTGTATTTAATTGGATGCATACCAAAAGTGAAGCACTTGCTGGAATTTCCATCATCAATCTGACGAATTGATTTCTTGTCAGTTTCCCAGAACAGCTGGACGGGCTGGGCCTTTTCTGAAGCTGCATTTTCTTCCCTTAGAAAAGAATTGGGAGGAAGAAATTTTTATTTTATTTTTTTTTTAAAGCTGACTACAGAGATACAGACGTACGTCAAGCAGCTGGAAATTGTTCTCAGGGATCAACCAGACTCGTGCTGCTCTACAATTCTCTGCCTGATATTTTATGACTTTCTCATTCTGTCAAACCAGGAAGCACCGTGTTCCACGAGTGAGCCTTTAAATAACCAACATGTGTCAGTTTCCACATCCATGAGATCATCCGGACTTTCACCATTGAATCATTCTGTGCGCAAACGTCTGATTTTTAAGAGCATAAATAAATCTGGCATTTCTCACTATTGTAATATTCAGCAAATAGAAAAAACTAGCAATTCTAAAAGACTTAAAACAAAAGTTTAGTCCAATTTAACTTCAGACAGTGAGAAGAGCAAAAGGTGGACATGTCTATTTGATGCATGTAAACTTCCAATTTCAACTATATGTGTAATTTATACATCATAAACCTTTACTTTGTTACTCTTACTGACAGCAAGTTCAGTTATTTATGTGGGTTATGGTGGGGAATGTTGATCTATTAGATACCAGGGTGTGTATTGGTAGTGGATCAATACTTCTGTTCACAGCATCTCCTCCATATGTCCAACAGTTTCCTCATGCATCAGTGTATATGCAGGAATTAAAATAGCAGTCCAGTAGAACAAATTAACATTAATTTTGAGTCAATGGTCACATGACATGGAAGCTTTCAAAGAAAAATATACATCTTTAACATTAAAATAATTTAAAATCTTGAAAATGACTGATAAGTCAATAGAAATGGGAGTCAGATTGGTAATTGAACATAGTAACATGAATTACCATTGGTTTTGTGTCAGTTGGTCACGAGGCAAGACATCGATATTTGTTTCTAAGGAGCGTTTGGATCGGAAATTTGTTGTCGGTCCCTATATGTGAACCTCCGGGCGAGAGAGGAGAGGAGAACGCCCGGCCGAAGTTAGCGTTCCGGAATCAACCTTGAGCTAGACGCCGCGAAAATTCAAATTCCAACTTGAAACTAATGTACCGCGGTCTTCACATTCTATATAGGAGCCAAAAAAGAAAAGAAAAAAAAAACATCTCCCTGCTGTGTGAGCTACAAACAGCTTATGTCTCGCACAAACAGCTTAGTGGAATAAAGAAAAGACAACTTCCCTGTAGTTCTTATTAAATTCTAAAATGGTGTAATGTAAACATTTTATGCGGAAACGCAGAAACATCACACAGACACAGTTAACGTCGCTTTGGGTGAGGAGGGAAACTCTTCTGAGTAACTCGGTTCAGGAAAACTCACCTCTCAGCAACAGGACGAACACGGACACAAACTTTAACAGCAGACTCTGCCATTTCTTTTTCAAGGAACTTTAGGGAATAACTGAAGGGACGATAGAAAACATTTTAAATGTGCACTGCTTTAATTTGATTGGATAACGTCATCACGCGGATTGAACCACACACGGTGGTGGGGAAAAGTATGTAATATTTTTGGAATGACTATGTTTTGTCTTCTAATATAAAATGCCACCAATAGCTCAAATATGAGCTGCAGTTATATTGATTATTAATTAATAATAGATAAAGAATAAATAGATAAGTATCAAGAGATAGCAGTTATCCGGTTAGTCGCGGCCAGAAGATCGTCAAACAAGTGCGACTGACTTGCGTCATAAGCCCGCGTTTGACGCACATGAATAAGAATGAGAATAACATGCAGTATGGCGGCGTTTTTCTTAAACTAGGACAGAAACTATTTGAAAGAGGAGCACGTATTGGGTCTTGTTTAGTCTAAGTAGTTGGTGACTTTTCTAGGAGACATACGCCACCTTTGGTAGTTTGAATTGGATTATTTTTTTCAATGCTTTGGTCTTCCAGCTGAAATGTCTCTGTTTCTTGTCAACAGGTAAGTACAAGCTGTTAGTGCTGGAGGGTCTTGTGTCAGACTGGGTCAGTTTCTAGTTAAAACACGATAAAACGGCTAAAAGAGTAAAGTAAAACATCAGCTTAGACTGGGTAGATCAAAACTGATTCAACAAATGCGTTTTATAGCTTTTGAATAGATAGAACAACATTGTAAGCAACAGAAATCCAATATCGATCTACTGAAGAGTTTATAAGCCTGTAGTATTGAAAGCAGCCAGTAGTTGTGGCATCAGTTTGTTTATCTTTTCAGGTATCTTGGAGACGACGAGGATGGCGTCATGTCCAAGGTGTCCCATTCCCAAGCGCTGTTGACCAAACTGCAGCAGAAGGTGAAACAGAAGCAAAGACAGAGCTTAGCAAAGCAGAGAGAATGGACTGGTGAAGAAGAAACCGAGCAGCAGGAAGTTCCGTCGGAGACCAAAGACGAGAAACGAAGCAGTGAAAAGCATCAACAGCAGCAGCAGAAGAAGAGGAGAAAATCAAAAGCTGAAGTTTTGCTTGATGCAGACTCTAACAATTCTGAGCCTGCGGGGAAGAAGAAGAGAAAAGGAGCTGCGGATAAGAAGCAATGGAGTCAAGAATCGGGTGGGATTTTCTCTCTCTTTTTTAGGCTCACATGTTTCATATTACCATAATATTTTTTTTACTGTTCTGCTGTCTCTAGGCCCTGGTTGATTTAAAGTGTTAGTCATTCATTACTGATGTGCAAGAGATCCACATCAGTAATTATATGGATCATTACTGATGATCCCAATCATAAAGAAGTCCCTTCAGCAAACCAACTGGAACTAACTGCTAGCAACTGTTTCACCACAAACAGATGGAACTAACAAGAATAAACAACAGGGATGCACAATATTGGATTTTTGGTCAATATCCAATAAGCTCCAATAACTCATGTGGCCAGTAACCGATACCAATATTTTTTCTTATACCTACTTATTGAAACTATATGGCTTTCTCTACTGTGGAATTGAAATGTTGCATTATCTTTGTCAGTTTCGCCTGCTACCAAATGCAAACGCTAAAAAGGAGGCTGAAAATGACGCAACACTTTCAACTCAAATTTATACATGACATTTGCTCTCTCTAAGCCAATGACAACACTCAAACAGTGCATATTTAATGTGCTGTGCCGCAGGCATCACTGTCACTGATTTGTCATATAAAAACAATGTCTTTTCTATCAGTGAGTTATTTTTGACAGAATGGCCGATGTCCGATATTAAATTTTACAACTAATATCGGCCAATACGATACGATACCAATAATATTGTGCATACCTGATAAACACCATTAATAACTCTTGACATTCTTTTTCAAAGATTGCCATAAAATGAAGACAGAGTTGTGCAATCCATGTTCTGGAACTTTACAGATTGCAAGTAAACAGTAAATATTATGTTGTGAGGCAACTTTGCTGTGAACAGCGTCTCTCTTTCTACCTGCTGAGGCCTCAGTTGTGACTGCAGTGGGTGGATTGAGGTTCCCAGCAAGTTGGACTCTGGTAAATTCAGGTGAACGATCGCTGTTAAATCCTCCTCTCCGTTTACTTCTTCCCAGCAGAGGAGGTGTGTTCTAACTGGTCACATCTCCCTCACTGCAAACAGGAAGTGTCCCTGCTGTCCTGAGTCTGAACTCAATTGGCCTCCAGATCTCTTTTGCAAGAGGGACCTGGGCAGAAAATCTGCAGAAATGTTCTTATGATGTTGCGTTCTGCCTGATGTCCGAGTGCGAACTCGAGGTGCAACAAACCCAGAACGTGTGTGAAATGTCTGGCCTCTTTATCTCATCTGTGAATGCTCTCAGCGGTGAAGCTAGTCGATGCTGATACTTCTAGCATTATATTTGAGACAGAAGGATCAAAAGTTATTTGAATGTTTTGTCTGTCACATAGTAATGTTTTGACCTTTTCTTACTTTTTGTGTAACTTCTGTTCCGTTAATGTTTTTAGTTTTATCTTTGGATCTCAGGTCAGTCAGCAGCGGGTGTTTCTCCAGAGAGCCGCAGGTGCGAAACGGAGCGGGAACAGGAAGTGGAAGAGCCAAACAGGGATTTGTCTGCAGCGACAGGATTCCGTGTCCTCGGAGGTTTTGAAAGCAGACCTGTTAATAAGGTACAAACATGTAAGGGGGGAATAAAACCTCATGGCTTTAGTAAAATAAAGATTCCTGCCATTAATTCCACAGTCTTTATTTTTCCTCAGGTAAAGCGGGTCCTGCCTCAGTGGCTCGCTGAGCCCGATGTCTTTCACAGAGACATTAAATGCAATCTGGTTCCGGTCTCCTCTGTTTCTGGGGTTTCTGCTCAGCTCCTCAGGAAACTGGAGGCGAATGGAATCCAGCACTTTTTTCCAGGTACGGTAGATTCACCTGGGAGTCAGCCGGGGCTACTTTGGGAAACAGCTATTGACAATGAAGCCTGTGTTATCCTGCATCATTGCTCTGCTTAGTAACTTCAACCCTGCAGATGGGAAATGACTTGCAGTGAGAGAGAGAAGGTGGCCATGTAAGAATCCCAGCAGCCTCTGCTGTGATTTTATTAAACTGTATTTAAGGAATAAATAGTGGTCCATTTTCTATGCCTGGTGTTATTCATCAAGTTCTGTGTGTCACAGAAAAAACCGAGTGATCATTCAGTCCCACTGAGAATTGATCTAAAGATTCCTCTTGTGTAAAAGAGAAGCTTTTACTGTCCATGTGCTGCTGTTGTTGGAGTTTTTTCATATCTTTGTCATGATTAATCTGAGGTCAGACTGTGAGATTAGCAGCAGAGTTTATCAGAAGAAACTTTGGTCTGGAGCTTAAATTGGTATCAAAGCAGATTTGCATGCTGCCAAAAGCATACTTGTCATTTCTGCCAAAACAAAGTTTTTCACAAGATTAAAAAAAAAATATATATATATATATATATTAATTTTTTTTTTTCATTTTGTCTGTGTCCTCTGTTTGGATCTGAAGGTGCCCAGTGTATTTTACCATTTTAACTGATCCACACGTGGCATTATTATTGATGTTTGCATGAGCCCAAACCTTGTTTAGGAACGTAAGCTGTGTTGACTTAAAGCTGTTTACAAACTGTAAGATGGCCACATTTTTTAATCAAATTCTATGCAAACTGACTGTTTTATTTTTTTTTCCTGTTTGCCTTTTATGCCTCCTAAAGATTCTAAGAAATTCAACGTTTGAGTACAATCTTCCAATCTAACCAAATATGGCCTAGAGCAAGTATCAGGCAGAATCAACAATGTGATGCAGATGTTTCAGTCCTCATGAGCTTTTCTACCGCTCTCTCCTCCTTCTCCTCATTTTACTTAACAAAAGTGGCTGATCATTCACAGTCTAAGTCATAACACTCCTGCGATCTGTTTTCAGTGCAGGCGGAGGTGATCCCGGCCATACTGGAGGGCGCTCAACATGGACACCTGATTGGTCGAGGAGGCTACAGACCCAGAGATCTCTGTGTTTCTGCACCAACAGGCAGCGGAAAGACTCTGTCATTTGTCATTCCTGTCATTCAGGTGAGCAGCCAGCATTTCCCCTGCGGTGCTTTGATCAAGCATTGCTGTTGCAGTTTTCCCAACGACGTGTGTGTGTGTGTTTCCTGGCAGGTGCTGATGGAGCGGACGGTGTGTGAGATCCGGGCTCTGGCCGTGCTGCCAACCAAAGAGCTGGCGCAGCAGGTCGCAACGTTCTGACCATTTCTGCACAAGTTTAAACCCTCACAGTGTCCTGAGGTTAATGTGTGTCTGGTTCAGGTCTACAAAGTGTTTGCGTCGTACGCCGAAGGAACTCCTGTGAAAGTGGTCATGCTGGGGGGTCAGAGGTCGTTTGCTGCGGAGTGCGCTTCGCTTTCGGAGCAACGGTGAGGACGCCTTCAAGGACAAAGCTCCTCTTCTGAGCTGCAGTTTCCAAGCTCTGTGGTTTTCTTCCACCTCAGAGTTCCTCTCCCCCTCTCAGCTCCTTCAGACTAGCCAGCAGCAATTAGCAAACATCTGGTGGAACTCTTCATCTGCTGAGATCATTATAGGAGCTACTTATCAGTGAAACGCTGGTAAAAAAATTTGTTGAAGGGTTAATAGAGGAGCCATGTTGTGATGACTTCTTGGAGGCGGAGTTACAGAAAAAGTAGGAGTTTCTTAAAGAGACGGAGGCCCAATTTCAAGATGTTTAATTACAAAGACAAAATGTCTTTTATCAAGTTTAGTATGTGCAGCATTTTTATAACAACTGAAGTTGGCAAAGCTTCTGGATTGGTGCTATAAAATGGCATTTTGTGCCTGGAAAATATATAATACTGCACATTTAGAAAACAAAACAAAAAAAAAAACAATATTGCAAATCCAAAGCCAACAACCTGCTGTCTGTTTCAGAGGCAGTGCGAGCTGCAACGCAGCAGACGTAAGTCGTCGTTACGGCCGACTGGTCGATCACATCAGCAAAAACCCCGCCTTCTGTCTGGAACATCTCCGCTTTCTGGTAGGTTCCTAAAACCACAGTATTCTCGCCATGTAGAGCAGAACTCTTTGGATTCTGATGTTGTGCCGCGTCTGTTTTTTTTCTGTCCGCGTTGCTGACAGATAATCGACGAGGCCGACAGGATGATCGACAGCATGCACCAGTCATGGCTCACCCAGGTGCTGAAGGCGGTGTACCGCTCAGCGGCCGGACCAGAGGCCAGAGCCCTGTTCAGGAGGACGGAGCCTGCATGCATCACAGCAGCCAGGTGTTATCTACCTCGTAATAATAAAAAAAATCAAATGCAGGAGTTAATTTGATTACTTTATTAATCCAGCTTCCTAAGATAATGTACGGCAGCAGCCTGAGCTTTTCGGCCCAAACGCTGCTAAACTGTTGGCGTGTCAGAGGACTGGTGGTGTGTTGTGGAACAGATTGAGTCGTGTTGTAAGTGAAAACATTGAACATCGTGGCCTCGCATCACGCTGCGTCTCTTCTCAGTCTGTCTCCAGGTCAGACGCCGCTCCAGAAGCTGCTCTTTTCCGCCACGCTCACCCAGAACCCGGAGAAGCTGCAGCAGCTGGGCCTCCACCAGCCGCAGCTCTTCAGCTCCGTTCACGGCCCGTCCGGCAGCACGACGGCCGTGGTCGACCGCTTCGACTTCCCCCAGGGCCTCGCGGTGAGACTCTGCCTTTTGACTCGATGGGCAAACCGATAACTGGAACCGGAGGGTGAAATTCTGAGACGGTTTCCTCTTGGCTGACTGCAGGAGTTTTATGTCCCGTGCACGATGAACAAGAAGCCCCTACTCATCCTTCACTTCATCCTGTATCTGAAGCTCCGCCCCATTCTCTGTTTCACCAACTCCAGAGAGACGGCACACAGGTAGGAGGGACTGACGGACAGACGGAGGGACTCGCCTCAGTGCCTCTCGGTGTGTGTCGTCTGATCCATCTCCTCTGCTTTCCAGGCTCTACCGGTTGGTGCAGCTGTTTGGCGGAGTGCAGGCAGCCGAGTTCTCGTCACGCCTCTCTCCCGGCGAGAGGAAGAACACCCTGAAGGACTTTGAACAGGGGAAGATCCAGCTGTGAGTCACAAGCACACTGGACCGTTCTCATGGGAATGGTTCCAGTGACAGAGAGCGAGCCGATTCGGTTTATTCCTATGGCGAACACCAGCATTTCACAACAAATGTCACTTACAAAAACAGTTGTTTCAATTCAGTCGCACGTGTTCCTGTTGATCCGAGTTAACAAACGGTTCATTAAGCTCAATTTGGTACTCAAATGAGTTGGAAAAGTTTTTACTTGATAGATAGGAACAGATGGACTGATGTAGGAGAACGTCCTGTGTTGAGGAAATGCAAAATGTTAATAGAGGGAGCAAAACGGCCATTTTACATCACTAACATCCACACAGCAACACCGAAACGATGGCGACTTTTCCTGGTTTCTCTGGTATTGCTTTGTTTGCGCTGCAGCTTGTACGACCGCTCTGCTGTATTAACCCGATCCGTCCTCCACGCAGGCTGATCAGCACAGACGCAGCTGCCAGAGGCATCGATATCAACTATGTCAAATGTGTGGTGAACTATGACGCTCCGCAGTACATCAGGACCTACATTCACAGGTCAGCAGCCTCCGCTGACTCCTCCTTCAAACTGTCCCTTCTGTTCCCGTCTGTCTAAAAGTCACGTTTTTTTTTTTTTTTTGTCCCGCCGTCTGTTGTCATCACGCAGGATCGGAAGAACAGCGAGAGCCGGAAAACCTGGACTGGCCTTCACCTTTCTGCTGAGGATTCAGGTACAGTCACTGATCTGGAATGAGAAGAGAGTAGAGATTTCTGTCAAGAATACATTAGGACACCCTTACATTTATTCCCACTTATAATCTGTTCATATGGTTAGAAGATGATTGAGTGTTGAAGGAGGTTTTCCCTGTTTTAACCCTTCCAGGCTGAACGTAGACCCGACAATCCAGCCAAATTTGCAGTACTGTTATTCCACCACACTTTGTGCTATCTGAAAAATTCCACCTGTTTCTGAAAGGAGAGACGTTGCACTTTCCAGCCAATATCAGGTTATTACGGTAATTTCACCGTAATGACCTCCCTACCCCCACCCCCAGCTGCAGCAGGTAGTGAAATTAATCTGAGGGACATTCTTTTAATAGACTGTAAATTGCGAAAATAACTTGCTGGATATTGAAAGTTCCAGTTGTTATAAATGGGCAAATATATATTCACTCACAGGACATTTAAAGAACTGGTCACAATTAATATAAGCAAAAATATCAAAGGAGGAGATTTGAAACTTGGATCACAAAGGGTTAAATTCTGGCCAGAATAAGAATGTCCATGGCTGAAATGATGATTGGTAACAAACTGACTGAATGAATGTTCCTCTTTAGCAGTTTGAGTTTCTCTCCCTTTCCTCCCTCAGGAGAATAATTTCCTTCGGATGGTGATGGAGGCAGGAAGCCCCGGGATTCAGAAGCAGATGGTAAAACCAGAGAGCCTGAAGGGGATGGAGGAGCGTTACCAAGTGGTCCTGCAGGAGCTGGCTGATGTCATCAAGGTAGACGGAGTCACGGTTACCGCCTCACTGTGTCACTGCTCAAGCTGCTTCAAACTCTTTTAAATAATATTTACTAAAACACAAACTGTATTTTTCGTTCTTTCTTTCTGCAGGATGAGAAATCCAGACATTGAAGCTTCAAGTCTTCTGCTGCCGTCAGATTTTCACCTGAGCTTCAGTTTTAATGCCGTCTTTGGAAATGGTCACGGATGTCTTTTTTTACCGAACAGCTCATTTAATAAAAGCTTCTCTAATCATTCCAGTTGTTTCCTTTTCTTCATGGTGGAATTTCTTTGCAGAACATTTTTTGGGTTCTCATATTCTCTAGTTCTCTTTGGGATGAAGTCTCTAGTTCCTTACAGTGGTGGTGTTTCAAATGTTTCAAAAATGTTCTTTTTTTCCTGTATCTGTACTGACGTCGGGCGATTGGACCAATTTATTAACCGTAGGACTGGTTGTTTTTTCTTTTCAGAGAAATTTCTTTTTTATTATTATTATTATTATTTGGCCTCTCGACTGAAGCCAAAATACATAGCTCATAGAAAAAAATAATTAATGCTGTTTTTAATGGCGCACACAAAAACTTTCAACTGCTTAGTTTTTATTTTCCTCATTGTGCCTCCAAGTGCAGATTTATTCTGTCTTGCTTATCGCCCAACCTTAATCTGTACTCATTTCCACCAGCAGGTGGCAGCTGTGCACCGAGCCTCCTCTAGTCTAGTGACGTGGCGCCACACAGGTTTGAATTTTTCAGACATTAAAAAAAAAAAAGAAGAAGCAAACACTCATGTGCAGTATATTTTTATCCAGCGCTACATCTTCTGTTTGATTTGTGTGTTAGTTGTTTTTTTAAAATCTTTATTACCCCACCTAATATTAACTTTCAGCTGGGCTGCTGAATGTGCTGATAGGCATCGACAGCAATATTGGTCAACCTCTTGTACAAACGCGTCACAAAAAAAGATGAAGATACGACTTACAGAAAGCACAGCAAAACATTTCCCATATACACAGTGCCTATAAAAAGTGTTCACCGCCTTTTATTGATTTTAATAACCAAACATCGATAAAATAAAAAATAAAATAAAAAAACTAAATTGTTAAAGTGAAAACTGATTTTGACAAATAAAAAATGTCAGATGAAATAAGCGATTGCATAAATATCCAACTCCTTTCAGCCAGTGTTCAGCTGTAGCTATTTGGCTTTTTGTCGCCTCGATTTTTTATTTTTTTTTATTTTACCTTCGTCCTTTACAAACCTCCCAGGGTCTATATTCTTCTTCTTCTTCATGGTCTCTCAGGTTGTGAGGTCGTCTGATCCCGGCACATCGTCACAGAGATCATATTCCTCCCATTCTTTGAGCTGAACTCAAAAGGATGTTCACAGCCTTACAGATTTTTTTTTCTATCCATCCCCTAACTGATACACTCACTCCTCTCAGCTGATCCCCATGCCACTCGTTGGGAGACGACTCTCACCACTTGGCTGGATTAGGTCACTTGCTTTGAAGGAGGTGAATATTTATGCAATCACTCATTTCTGCCACAGATTTTGAAATATGTTACATACATATCCAAATATCAAGAAGCAAGCATAAGACAAAGAGTAAATATGTATTTTTTTAAAGGATCTAAGATGCATGTAAACCTTTTTAGTTTTGTAATATTTGTCAGTCTATACATAAAATCAACAGGATTATCATTTATGCCCTTGATCACATTTCAGATTTCGTTGTTACTTGCAATAAGCTAGAAAAGAATTAGTATAATACAACATTCAGTCTCTGATCAACATGATTTGACAGTGATAGTAGAATCACAGAACAGAATGACTGAACCTCTCAGTTCTTTTGATTAAACTGAACAAACACACAGCAGCAAGCTGCCAAGCCTCAGCATCTGGAGATAAACGCCGTCTTTTACTCTGGCAGATTATTTAGTTACATTAACCTGCTGCAGTTTTCTCCATTATTCTAAACAATAACTCTTTTCTACCATAATGGTAGTCACTCAGATGCTGTTAGCTTTTAATATGGCAAAGAGTTTGCAAGAAATGAAAACATGGAAAAGGCTTTCCACTTACAAATTACTACTGTTCAGCATAAAGGTAATTATTGCAAGAAGCTGTATCATATCTAACATCACTGAATCCAACATTTAACAAATGACGTATTTCCTGGAACTCTGAGGAGGAAAAGGACGCCGATGATCAGGGCTTGTTCTTCATAGCAAGGCACTGACAGATAATCACCAGCACTAAACAGTGGACAGATTTAAAAGAAAAAAAATTATCACTATTTAAATCAATTTGACATGTGAATATCTATCTATCTATCTATCTATCTATCTATCTATCTATCTATCTATCTATCTATCTATCTATCTATCTATCTATCTATCTATCTATCTATCTATCTATCTATCTATCTATCTATCTATCTATCTATCTATCTATCTATCTATCTATCTATCTATCTATCTATCTATCTATCTATCTATCTATCTATCTATCTATCTATCTATCTATCTATCTATCTATCTATCTATCTATCTATCTATCTATCTATCTATCTATCTATCTATCTATCTATGTTGGTTGAATATGCACAAGTTCCACATCACACACACTCTTGAAATTTACCTGCAGTACCACAGGGAACCAGCAGAAGGCGCAGCATCAGAAGGTACTGATCAAACAGAGGTGGATTTCCCACCTGTACTGTCATTTGTCCATATTTAATCTGTAAGAAAAAATGACGACACTATATTAATTTGTATTTTTTTAACAAAAGGTTGCATTTGTTCTCTATGACTTCAGGTCAGCGTGAAGACTAAACATTAGATTTAATGACTTAAGCTAAATTACAAGCAGCACTGCTGTACACTAGCACTGTTTAATGTATCACCACACAAATGTTCAGAATGTACACTGCAGATTAAAAATATTACCATTAACTGAGAAAATTTGACATGAGTTGTGTTTTGAATTTGGCAGATGAAATAGTTTGCCCCAGTATGCGTTTTATTTTTGCCCTTCATGATGCAGGGGTATTGCTTGCCGTCCCTAAAGCCCCATACTGATAACTCTTCTGTTGTCATCTCCAGGTCCCAGTCGAGACACTGAAGAAAACGGAAACAAATTACAACGGAAATGTTCATCACATGTAGATACTAAAAGTAAAACAGAATCACCTGGATCATAACTTGGACGTTGTTTCCTGTCCTCCTTGATACAAATGTGGGAAACTGTGGGTCTGGATAGTAGCTTATATCATTGCAATACAATGTTTCATTGGCTACGTTCAAATGCACTCCGTAGCCCCGCCAGGCAGTTTTTCCTTCAGGTGTTTCATAGGTGAGATTCTGTAGAGAATTTGAAAACATTCACAGTTATTACATTTACCACCAGAGGACAAGAAGGTGAATGTGTTGGTGACTGAAGTGACTATTACAAAATAACCTAATGTGATAAAATCTTAACAACATAAGCCAATAAAAACTGAATACGATGTCAGAGATCATGGGAACTATTTGTCAGCCAAGTTCTGCATGTCTTCTTTGGTGCAAAGTTTTTCTATTACCGATAGAATTACAGATTTTCTTTTTAGTATGGATGACTGATTACCAATAATTTAGACATTTCTGCATTAAAAAAGTTTTTTTTTGGTCTGTTATGATAGTCTAATGTTAAATATCATGTGTTAAAACCTGTTAAATGTCAGCCTGTGGGGCATTAACCTACATAATGTGTTCACCAAGTGAACTGACTTACTGAAATACATGAACGTTTCATTAATATTCTAATCTACTGAATATGACTAGTTGAGGACTAGTGCCAGAGTGAAGCTGGCTCAGAGAGAAGCTCTCACCCAGTTTTAGCTACTGCTGCCATCGAGGCAAGTAGGAGGAAAATTACACAGGAGAAAATACATAACATCTGAAATATCTTGAAATAATTCTTGAAATATCTTTCCTGAAAAGCCCAACATGCAAATGTGTCTGCACAAAAATGGCTGACATGCATTTCACTTGACTTAAGTCAGCTTTAATTTAGTTTGAATCAAATACAACGTGGTGCGTATTTTGAATTAAAGAGTTTATGTCCCAACTCAATTAGAACTGATAAGAGTATTGATGAGGAATCTAATCGATAACGGAATTGACAGTGATAAATTCTTGTCAATTCCTATCTCTAGCTAGCACTTAGCATTCGTCAACAACTCGGTGACAGAAGTAAGAACATTGCGCAACAGAAATATCTGTTCAGTTGAAACACATGGTGCTAAATAGTTAAAGATAATTTCACGAAGCTTCGAGGCATATAATTTGCCTCAAGGAATTTCAATAATTGAGCCACTCAAGTCCTACAGGCCTCGTATATAAACGGTTAGAAAAAATGTCTGTGATAGGCAGAAAGGCAGTTACCAAAATGAATGGAAATCAATACAAAGTCCTAATAAGTCCTAAAATGCAAACCTATATGTGTGTGTCCATCAACCCACCTCAAAGGTTTTGTTCTCAGGAACTGCTTCTTGCTTGTGGTGATACATGTATGAGTTATAACGGTGTACGACCATTTCCACAAAATCCAAATAAGATCCAAAAAGTGTGATCTTCCTCTTCCCACTGTATGATGATGGAAACAGTGAGAGAAGAAAATCATTACAGTCGTCTAGACCTGTAAGAATGATCCACGTGTGAAATGATTTTGTCTTCATCAGGCCTATGTTTAATAGGAAATATAATAAAACATAAGCTGCTGAGAAGTTCCACTGTAAGTATTTTGTGAACATTAGAAACAAACCAACTGTGGCATCATTTTAGATGAATGATTGGTTTTAAGTCTTTTTAGGATCCATTAACTATCCACTCTCCTCTACAGTTTAATCATTAATCCTCACTGGTGCTGATTGTGTGATCAATACTGATACATTACTTAAAGTGACTCTTTATAGGAAACCTTAAAATCATTCGTCACCATATTTGCATTAAATGAGTCAACACATGCTAACTAGTTTAGAGTTTCAACTCGAGTTGTGCTGCTGCTTAAATAGTGATCTCTCCCATAATCTGTGTAATATATCAAGCTATTTTAATACCCATTATAAAATGTGGATATTTCTGCAATCACATATCTTCTGTTACCTTCTCCAGGAAACGGAAGATTCCAGTCTAGTACAAGATGGCGCTGACTGATAGGTTATATCAGCCTCGCCATGGCAACTCCCATCAGACAGGACAGCACACACTTTGGCTTCAGCTTCATTGGCTCTTCTGGGAATGTGGAACGTCAGACTCTCACCATTGTTGTTCCAAACTGGAGATCTAATCAGTCAGACGTGTTGGAACAGAGGAAAAAGAATCTAATTTTAGATCTCATTATAGCATAAGAATGAAAATCAGACTCACAAATCTCAAAGGCTGAGCCCAACATTTTTAAACATTTTCACTTTCATAAATTGGTAGGTTAGCATAAAGAATGACTTACTCCTGTGGGGAACAGTCCATTTCTGCGTGGACCTTGACGGCAATCACACCTGTGAGGTTGTGACCTCTCAAAGTAGCGTTATTTCTGCCGTAGTAAGACACACGTCTGGGAAAGACGGAGATGTTCCCCGGCCGCTGTCAGAAAACACAAAATAAACCGCCTCAGTGTTTTCATTTCTCTGGTGGTATTCTGAACTTGCTTTAGGGTGAGAGTCAGAAGAACTGTGTGGAAAGTTATAAACATTTAGACTCACCACAAGGTTTCCCTGAGAGGTGGACCTTCGGCAAACACTCTCCTGCAAACCAAAGAACAGGAACAAATTCAACAGGTACAAATGTCTGCTTCCATTTTCTCACCTGCTTCTTTTCGCCAGTCAGTATATAACTGTTTCAGGAAAATGTTGGTTTAAAACTGAATGCATCACAGGTAAACCTGTTGACTTTTCTTTAAAAACCATCAGAAAATGTTTGATTACATTCCGCACTCCTTCACTGTCCCAGGTACAGCGGTTCTCCCTCCAGCCACATCCGGCCCTGATGCACTGCTGACACCTGCAGAGAAAACAACATGGCGCTGAACATAGTTGTAGTAATATATCGGTGCACATCGACAGTAATAATTATTCCAGGTACAAACGGTACAAAAACACACAAAACATGTCAATGTCTTTTTTTCTCGTCTTAACTACGTTTTCACATTCGCCCAGGTTTATTTAGGACACTTTCCTTCCCTAAATAAATAACCACATTTATCATCTGAAAACTTTTGTGGTTAAGATTTATTTTTGGCTGATTAAAATATCTTGAAATTTTAAATCTGTAAAGTGTAAATGAACTTACGAGAGTGAACGGTCAGAACAGTCGAATAGCTTTAGCTGCTTTGTCAGTGTTGTTCGGCCGAATGCAATATATACAGTAACATCAAGTTCTGCAAATGGAAAAAAAATTACAGCAGTTATTTTGACAAAATACTGTACAGTAGGAAACATTTTAATACAGCAGTGTGCACATATAGACAGGAGGAGGCTATTTAACTAGTTAAACATTAAATACATGAATGAGACCAAACAAGCTGGGAAACGTTACAATTCATCCGCTACTGAAATTGTATTTAATAAAGTTCTGTTCAATTAAAGTGAGGCAAGTAGATGAAGTATTTTATTTTTATGTGTTGTAGTCAAAGTATAAAGTATTTTTATATGTAAATAATTGGCTACATGCAGAAGTATAGATGAGATTCTGTGCATTTGGTTGCAGTGTGGAGCAACATGGATGTTTGTACTGACACACAGGAAGACTGCACTACTTTATTTAGTCTTGGAACTAAATACACTATTTAGCTCTCATCAAAAAAATTTGTTCATTTTAGTGAGAGAATAAACACTCAACAAGTAAAAACAAACAAGTAATCTTTGTACTATTGAGATTATATAACTCTGGGTAAAGTAGATTTAGTCACTGGTTACCCAGGTAACTAGTTCAGTGTTTCTGACCAGGTAAATTTATCAGACTAGCCTGCTTTGATACAACATAAGTTTATATCAACACCATAGGAAATGAAGCATAGAGTTTCTTGGCAGAATTTCACTGAATATAAAGCTGTCTTCTTTTTTTAAAGGTACAATGAAAAATAATTTCATTTTTTTTTTGCATCCTTACATTGATGACAGCAAGATGAATAGGAACCAAGCTGATAAATAGTTCTTATTGAGCATTATAATAGATAAGTGAACCCTGAGGGATTTCAACAGAGTTGTATTTTAGTCCAGCCTCATGCATACTGTATCAACAGATAACAGTTCCTACTGAATCTTGATTTAGGATTTTTATAATTTGCACCCTGGTTAAATTACATCTGACTGAACAGGTTATCATGTTCTGTCAGAAAGATGTCTTTTACACAAGGTTGTAATAATTGGGCTCATTATGACTTTACTTTCTGCTATTCCTGCTTTTTAAATATACTGTAATCACGATTAATGTAAATTTTAGTTTTTATTACTGTGGTTTTCATTGGTAATATTTAATGATAAGCCAGATGATAAATAATTCAAGCCTAAGAGTTTTGCAATGATGTAGGGCCAATGACAAATCTATTTACCAAACGTTACTGACCTTTAGCATTAAGATCGTCAGACAGAATGCAGGTGCATTGTGGGTTGTGAGGTTGTGGCAGACAATTCCAGCGAAGGTCTGAAGATATCTCACAGGTAAATTCAGACTGACTCTTCTGAGCCACAGTCAGGTGAACTTTGACGACTATTTTGACCTGAGAAAGGAGCGAATAGAAGAAATCAATAACCTGTAGTTCCAAATGAATAAAGTCATCGGTCTGTTATTGATCCACCTCTCCTGTGGCGTCCTTCTCAGCTCTGTAGGAAATCACTTCCTGTTGGTATTCATCAGGGATGGACACCCAGTCGTCTTTACAGTCATCTTGACTAAATGTGCAGCTGAAAAGAAATCCAAACATGTTGTCACGACTTTCAGAATTTTCTGAAGGATTTAGCCGCACCTGAAGTTTCTCTGACCTTTTCTCAGAGACACACCAGACACAGAATGGATCCGTACGACAGTCCTCCACACTAGTGTATTCTCCGCAGTTCAACACTGTTACACGCTCAATCTGGAAGAAAACCCAAAGATAACATGCAGACCAGTAAAGTCAATATGAAATACTAAAAAACAAAAATAGGTTACCTGTTTTTCAAACTGCAGATATATGTGTTTATGATCCACTGGGTCCAGAAGGATTTTTGACAAAACCTTCTCATTACCACTGGCCCTGTAGTGCTCCTTTGGGCATGCTGGGCGACTGTTCTTGTCCACAGGAAGCTGACAACAGCAGAACAGATATTTACCATTTTTGTATTTGTTTTTTTATGTGAAACCATTTGACATGCCTGCATTGTACAGTAATTTTAATTTTCCTGAGGGAAACTCAAATCCTCACAAAGATGAGATATAATATCTGTTCCTGAAACATAACCACTGACCTTAATGAGCTGCCCGTTGCTTGTTCCAATGAAGAAAACCGTCCAGCTGCCCTGCTTCACCGCCAACACAGAGTTCATGTATTTCTTCTTGAACAGAACAACCTTTGGTTCTAGGGACTTTGGTTCTGACTAAGAAATAGACACATTATCACATCTGATGACTATTGATGATCTGATAAATATTTTACAAATCAGCGAATCTTGAGAAATGGTACAAAATGGGTTTAAATTTTCCCAATTCTTAAAAAAGATATTTCTGAAGCTTATGTATACAAATATGACAAATAATGTTTTAGAAATATAAAGATACTGCTCCCAGTTGCAACATTTTTATGAAAATTTAATTTTTAATGGACCTGACCCAGAACGCTGTCAACACCATCTGACAAAAATAAATCAAAATTTTTTTTTTAATGACCCTGTTAGTGATATTTTTTCTCAGTTTTACAGACAAATGCTTCTCAAGAAACAAAAGAAATATTATTTAAAACAAAAAACAACATAAAGTCCATCTGACAGAGTTGACAGTGCGTGACAGAGTTGACACAGAACTGAAGGCGGTGACAAACTAAACGAAATACTTGATACATGTGAAGAAATGCCATTTATGTAAAATACATTAAAATGAATTAGCTGCACATTTAAGTGAGATTTGTCAACACTCTCACTGAAAGAGTCACACTGTCAGTTAAAAAGTCTGATGGAGTTGACAAAATGCCAAACTACTTCTATTTATATGATGTTGTTCTGAAGGAGGTCATGTTGTAGCTCATCAGGTCCATGAAATCTTTAGTTTACTAAAATTAAGCATTTAGTTCACAGAATTTCATCAAAGTTTTGTAAATGGTCAGTTATGGTGTTGACACATTATAGTTGTGACGAGCAACTTAGGAATAAAACTGGGGGAAAAAAATAAAATAAAGAATAACATAAGCTCACTAGAGCTGCCTAGCCCTGTTAGCAAAGGAAGAGAAAGGGAGACGTCATGGGGTCCTCAGAAGTTCTGATGCCCCCCAATAATGCCTGCTTTTTTTTTTACATTGTGTTTATGTCTGACGGTGTTGACAAAAACCTGGGACAAATTTCAATTGAGTTGGAAAATATATACAAATGATTTTAATTACATTTTTTGATACTTTTATAATTATTTATTTGAATACTTATACTTAATTGTCATAATACATTATCTTAGTATTCCTTTAACTGTTTTAAACTATTATAATATATTGAGTTTTGCTCCAGGATAAGGGATTTTAAAGACAATCATTCCATCTACTACAATGTTTAAAATAAAAAAATATTCAGCAAACACCAGGAAAGCAAAACCATTGTGCTCACATGGCCCAGGATAGTTTAGTCAGATATTTGAAAAAATTATATTTTGTGTATATTTTATTCAAATGTTGTGCTTTATCCATAGGACCTATTTTGTCCCTCTTCTAAAGAATCACAGAAATGTAAAGTTTTACTTAAAGACTTTATTAATTGGGCTAAATGTAAGTTGAGTAAATATGTTTATTTGGTTTTTGTTTATATTGGACAGAAAGGCAAATTCAAATATGTAACTCCTACTTGAACACACAGGTCATAAACTAATAAACAACAATGAAGATGGTTTTATTTAACTTATTTTAAGTTAAAGCCACTGACATGATGTGAATGGCTACATGCAAATACTATTCTGAGGAAAGAGAACATAAGTTAATATTATACACATTAGTCATTACACTAAAACAGTGTTAGATGAAGTTATAATAGTAACTACAGCAGTGAGTTAAGTTACTATCAACCACCTGAGTGACACTCATCCCACTTCATTCTACATCACTCCTCTACCTACCAGGATTCATACTCCCACCCTGTATTCTCTGTTTTGCTTTTATGAAATGATCAGAGATCCAGCGCTACACTTTTCTGCCGACAGCCTCCTCTGTGGACTACACTGTCCATGAAGGACAGTTTCCATCCAGGAGTTACTAGTCATTTTCGAGACTTATTATAAAAGTAGTTATTTAGTGAAAAACCATACAAATGTACATAATTCCTCACTCCATCAGATAAATATTCCTCAAAAGTATTTATGTCTCCTACAGATACAAAACCAGACGGTGGAAGCAAAATATCAACATTGCTGTCCAAGTTCATTTTCTTATACAACTTGGTAATAAACTTCTGACCAATCACAATTATTCACCCTGGCTGGTGTCGAGTTCAGCAGGCAGATGCCTCTCTGTGAACAAAGTGACACAGTTTTCATCACTGCAGTATGTCAGTGAGAACGAATTTTGGCACTTTGAATGAAGTATGTGAGAGTCTTTCTGCCTTCATTTAGTATTTTACAACCTGTCCTTTATAGACAACTGAGACTGAATAGAATAGAAATATTCTTTGGTGGCTGCGTTTCCATTACAAATGGGCACAAATCTTTGTCGACATTCTTCTAATGTCGAAAACACAAAATTGCAGTGGTTCCACGACGAAATTAAATTAGAATTTTGTAATTTTAATTCCAAATGAAAACTGCTTTATGCTGGCTTGTATAAATTTGTATAAACTTACTAAATTCTAAAACTTATGTGATTTTTTTGTTGCTTAATAACTATTTAACTATGACAAAAAATTTAATTGGAATAAATATGTAATACTGCACAACCTATACAGCAACTTACTGGGTTCACTGGCTTGTCCACCGATGCATAAAAGTCAGGATCTGTGTTTGCCTTCCTGCTGAGATCAGGACTGACATCAAACAGCAGCAGCTCAGTGTTACTTTCTCCTCCGTCCACACTGAACACTCCACTCCACAGGACCTGCTGTCCACCTGGGATGACCGAGGAGGCCAGCAGTCTGCTGCCTTCACCTCCAGAGGAACTGAGAGTCGCTCCACGAAGAGACTTCAGAGTCTCAGTTTTATTGGTTTCAGCCTGAAGCCAGATCAGACGGACTTTGTTGGTTTTACCTCCTGATGCCACGTTGGAGAACAGAAACACTGTTGAGTTGATCTGGAATCCGTCCACAAACTCTACATCAGCTTCAGTTTGGATCCCAGGTTTACCACCTGATCCACCAGACCAGGAAAATATATCTCCAGGCTGGTTTTGATCTGAGTTGTGAAGGTTGATTGTCTTTAAATCATCACTACACTCTGTTTTGTGTCTAGGGTTCTTTATCGCTGTCAGAATGTAAGTCTCAGTCTGACCTGAATCCTCCTTCACATCCACCAGAAAGCTGACGGACCCACTGCTGCTCCTCTGAGGTCCCACCTGGATGGATTTACTATGAACAGGTTTATTGATGTTCTTCTGGTCCCGAATCTCACAGTAGCAGTTTCGTTTTTCATTCACACCACAGCTGATCAATCTGTTGTTCTTATCAAATAAGAGCATGTTAATGCTAAAATTTGCGGGAAGCTGAGTCGTCTCAGGTCTCTGGCTGGGGGTCACATTCAGGTTGACCCACCGATAAAGTGTCTTTACTGTAGCGACATAAAGATTGTTGTTAGCCACGACCACCTGTTGAATATCCTCTTTAACTGTGAACTTTTGTACCTTCAGACTCCAAGCAGGTTCTCCACAGATCAAGTAAAGCAGACAGAGCAGCAGAATCATCTTGTTCTAAAGGAAGTGGCTCTGAGATAAGGACAGACTGCAGGTCGGTTTGATTTTTGTGTCTCTGCAGAAATGTGGGTAAAAGTGCTGCGTCTGTGTTAGAAGCGAGAGGGAGGGAGCTCAACTTCACGTCATCTTCTCTTGTTATATTTCAACCAAAGTCCTGTTCAGAGAATATCGAAGGCAAATTCATCCAAAAACCTTGTTGGTCGACCTTTTTAATAGATGCATTTTTATGTGCTCACTTTGTTTCTGCTCCTTGTGATTTAACTGAACAGGTTTTTATTGAACTGTAAAGTGAAAAATGTAAGTTTTTGTATTAAAAGTAATTTAAAATCTGGAGCAGCAACAATTTTATTTGTCCTGGACATTAATGTCGCTTGACAAATGCAATGTCTATTACTGGCTTTCACAGTTTACTGTGTGATGGGTTTATGATGTTTGCATGTTTTCATGAAGTAAAGCTCTTTAAACTGCCTTGTTGCTCAAATGTGCTATGTGAATAAAGTTGATTATTTCAAGACAAAATAAACTGATAAAGATGACTGTATTCTTAAACATAGCATAAAAATAATTAATTATATCAATCCAAGTCTAGAACTCTACGGAACACGCATCATTTGAATCTTTTAAGCATTGTTTTTCTTCTTCTTCTTCTTAATCTTGTCTCTGCAATAAAATTGTGATAAATGGTGCAGTAGCTCTGAGGTTAAACAAGATGCATACTCAAGATCCGTCAGATACACAAGAAGCTCGTTATCACCATCCATCATGGCAATGATGGAAGCCTGACTGAGAGATGATCTGCCAGACTACGTCTCTGTAAACAGGAACCATAACGGCACAGATTCCTCTAGAAGTAATGTTTATAGAAGAAAACACAAGAATAACGTGGCGCATGGAGTTACAAAAATGCTTTCTTAACTTTTCTGTTTCATCAAGAAGTCTCTGAGAAACTCTGTAAACCAACATTCACACCAACTGCTGTGGTGACTGCAGACATTTTCCATAGCTCTCTGAAATGTAAGTGGTTTGAACCACAATCTAGATGTTTAGTCAAAAACTACAAAACACACATTTTTTTTATGACTACAGTCCTTGAGAAAGTTATACAATTTTATCAATATTGGTACCATTTAGTCAACATGCTTAACACTTTTCTTTTTAACAATTGTAAGGTAAAGTTTTAGAAAGACACCATTAGTATGGGGTTCCATTTGTGTCAAAGATAAGTTGACGTAATATGTGTAGATGTTGTTGCTCTATGTTGTTGCTATGTGTCTTTGGTTGACGCATATGGTCTCAAAGCTTTATTTATATGTAGATGTTGCATATATGTGGGGTTTCATTTGTGTCAAAAAGAAGTAGAGGTTATATGTGTAGATGTCGTTGGTCTATGTTGTTGCTATGTTGCATATGTAGATGTTGCAACATAGATATACACAGCATCTACATATGCATCATCTACATATGCTTCATACATATGTTAGCTCCCACTTGATAATTCCACCTAATTTTTGAGATTATTAGTATATTCCATAAAGCTCATGCTATTACAAGTTTGAACACTAATTACATTCAGTTCTGGCAGTGATATTTTAAACAATGCAGAATGTGCATCTGTGTGCAGAGAACTTGCAACTCTGCATTATGTTCCCACTGATATCAATGTGTATACCAGCTGTGTTGTCAACTTGATGCATGAAGTGATTATCATTAGATGATGACGTTAATCTACAGATTTTCACCACCCAGGATACTGGAAACCCATAGACTTCTTCTAATAGACACCAGAGCATTAAAGAACACCAATAATTGGCTTCCCATCCCAGAACTGCCTCCAGGTTTTTCTTTCTATTGCAAATGTTCTTTGCTGCCTATATCAGCGATGATAAGCCAATAAAGGCAATGAATGGATGGATAGCAGCTGAAGAACCAGTAGATTTGTAACAAATTAGATTCCAGTCACCCCAGTGAGAGCATGATGAGGCCATCATGCCCACATAGGCACTCAGCAGCCACATGTGATAGATAAGCTGTAACTGCTGCTACTGCTCGACTCACCACATCACAAACAGGAGCCAGAATTTGGTGAGCTCTCATGTTCCATCACACGCGATGAAGAGTACACCATGAACTACAGAACAGCTCTCACATCCAGGCTGGTTTTTAATGTACCTGCACAGTTTTAGTTCTTTGGAAAGGAAGCCAAAGATTTCTGAGGAAGCGGATGATATAAAACTGCAGCCATCAAGTTGATAAATTTGTCATTGCTCTCAGTTGAAATAACAGACAAAACAAATCACTAAGTATGTATAAATAACTTGGAATCACTTCAGATCTGAGAACTATTTCCTCATCAGCAGATTTAATGACCTTAAAGTGATCAGTTTAACAGGCGAGTCATATACCAGCAAGGACTGAGCACACATCCCTGAGGGTTTCCTTTGTTAGCTTAAAAGAACATCCTGTTTTATTTTGAGCACTAATTTCCTGTCTCATTTCTCAGCTACCACCTGTAATCAGCCTCTGCCACATCCTAATGCAGAGTTAATGCATAAATCTGTATCAGTGTGAACATCGTTCTATGAACATATTACGCATTAAGAGAGAGCAGCATGAAAATGGGAAAACAAAAACTGACATTGTTAAAGCAAACATCCAACAGTAGCAATGTAGTGATGTAACAAAAATGTTCTTTAAGTTTATGAGCTGATGGTTTGAATCTACTTTTAGATGTTTATGTATTCTGTATCGAGAGAGAAACCTTCATCATCTCTGTCTCTGGCATGAAGTCAGACTCAACGTCTCTGTTTTTAGGCCAGCTTGGATTACCAACATGATTTATGCATGTTAAATGTTGGTGTAGGAAGAATTATTATTACCAGAAAATCTTTGCAAAAATTAAAAGGAGTTAAAATGCAAAGGTATTCAAAAAGGAAACAGGCTTGTTGGTGTCAAAATGACAGACCTTCATCAGTGATGCAATTTAATTTTTTTCCTGCCTCCTCCAATGAGAGGCGAGCGATTTCACACCAGAAACATCAACAGTAACCAGACCACAACTTCAACACACACAAAGATTTATTCAAAATCGAGAAGATTGTGAAATGAACAGCAATACATTTGGTTTAGCCTGGAATAGAAGGAAGAAAATTGGGTTTTATTTGTCAAAGCTATATTTTCATTCGTACACTATTGTCACAATTCAAAACTAAATATTTAGTTAGTAAGCTATAAATGTAGGTTCTAAGTTACATTTTTAGCTTGGAAATTAAATATGAGGTTTTGAACTAAATATTTATCTACAAACTTTGCATGTACAAACATAGAAAGAGTGTTTTTGCATATGTTTGTAAATTACACATTTAGTTATGAGCTAAATATTTATTGTGACAGTAAATATTAAGTTTGTGAACTAAATGTTAAGATTGGTAAATGAACATTTCATTTGGAACTGTGACATAAATATTTATAGAAATGAACTCACTCCTCTTTTTTTCTTATGATCAAATTATTCTCCTGATTAAATAAAAAGATTTTTGACTGTGTAACTTTTCAAACAGCTCTCCGTACCGATGCTCAGGCTCTTTTGGTGCTTGTCGACAACCAGAACTGAAAAACAAAAATGTATGAATGGAAAAAAAAAACAAACAAAGCAAAGTAACAATTTCTGTCTCACTCACAGACAAATGTAGGAAAATATTATTTATACTGATGTGAAAGAATTCTGATACCTACCAGCAGTCTTTGTGTTTATTTCCTGTGTTTAGATTAATTATCAACTGTGGCACTAATAAAATCTCCTACATGTTCATCAAACCCTCGCTCTCTGATGTCTCTCTCTCTGCCCAGTTGCCATTTGGCTCCTCCTCCTCAAAAACTAAAAAGGCAGATAAAATATGCCGGTAGTAAGAATATTCAGATCATCCCCACAGATTGCTATGGTGATATTTATCCAATTAAGATGTAAAAGTTGATGTCTTCTTTTCTTTCTTTTTTTTTCACTTGTATTTGCTTGAGAGACTGTTTGTTTACATGCATAGATGCCCGAAAGGAAGTCGGCAATGTTTTCAGTAGTTTATGTTCATGGGAAAATACGTTTCAGTACCAAACAAAGACTTTGGTACTAAACGACCAAAGTCGATATACTTACTTACTACTGAAACTAACCGTGAAATCATACCTCAAAAACCAAATGCTGAAAGCAAATAGGCGCCTGTGGTTTCTGTGCCAGTAAAGGCGTTCGGGTGACAAACACGTCTCTCAGGAAGTGGTCATGTCTCAACCATCAGCCCCCAGCGGGTTACCCCCCCCAAAAAAAAAATGAGAGAAAGAGCAGCACACCAAGACAGAGAAGTGTGACTGTCCAGACTTTATATTTACTTTATATCCAAAAAAAAACAAACAAACACTGAAGCAATGAATACCTCTCTTAAAGGGAAAGCACAATTCCTTAAGTGGAGAGCAGTACTGTTAAATAACTGACCCTGCATGCAACCACATTTATAAACCTAGCTGCAAAAATAAATCATCTTACATTCTGCCCTAATCTTTAAATTAAATGTCCTAATTTCACAATACAGTAGTAATAAAACTAAATCAATCATCTTGAAGCACACTCTCAGACAAGAACTGAACACGTCTGTGATTATGGCAGCATTTTGTAGCGTCAGTGTCATGAAATTTAGAATACATGTGACTGACAATGGACAAAACAAGTGACTCTAGAAAGGAAGTTTTGTAGAAAAGTAGATGAACTAATTGAGAAAAGGAGATGCAGAAAGCCACCGAAAACCAAGAAACCTGGCAAAATCTGTCAGTGCCTATAAAATACTAAGAATATTAAGTTTGATGAGAAGGTTTCCACATAGTTAAATTAAAAGATTTGAACATCTAGAGTAGAACGTTGAGTAGATTGAATCTACTCAACGTAGATTAAAACGATGTGCTTTTAGATGTGCCTCTGCTGCACCACATCTGAATAGAATAATTAGGCAATTAGCAGGACTCTGGAGAACTGATCTACACAAGGAGGAGCTCATTAAGTCATTTCATTCCAGTGTTTTGTACCTGTGGCACATCTAAAAACTGCAGGACAGCGACTGGAGGACTGGAGTTTGACACCTGTGCTCTAGATACACAACAAAATAAATGTCATTGAGCATAAAGCATTCAAACACCAAGCTGCTCAGGAAAAGAAGAAAACATCCCTCTTTGTTGGAGTTCTCCTTCCAGAAACTTTCAAGCGATCAGAGTTTTGTCTCAGCCGTGAGTCCGTCGTTTCCACATACAAATAATCACCAGCACTGGAATACAAAGAGATTCTCAGTAGGAACTGTGACCTTGAGTCAAACAATACTGTAAATTAAAATGTCCTGGTGATTATTTCGATCACATTGACTAATCATACAATATGGTATTCATTGTGTCAGGAAATGCAGATAGAACGGTGTATGTTATTTGGCGTTTGGTGCAGTCAGTGGGTCAAAACAAAACATCAGTCACGATAATATGCTTACCGGCAACAACGCAGGGTATTAGCATGAGCCGCAGAATCAAAAGGTTTTTATGGAATGAAGACAAAAGCCGCAGATTTATTGTTTCCTTTCCATAATTGATCTTGAAAAGAGAAATACAGCGGGTTAGAAAAGAACTTTAAGTAACTTTAAGTTGTGCCTCCCCAAGTGCCAACGACAACCACTAATCATTTGAAATAATTGGCAAGTGGTGAAGAGGAATTCTGGTACAAACAGACAAATTCTACGTCAATCAGATACTGTACATTCCAACTGATTCCAGTTTTCAACTAATGCAGTCAAGAGCTGTTTATTATTCAAATTGGTTAAAAAAGGTTTTTTTTTATCATTGTGTCAATAACTTTGCAGCCTTCCTTCATACCAAGCATGCAGATGATATTTCATTCAGTTTTAAGTGAAAACTTTGACTATGCCAGTTAAAAATGTTCCTTTGTCTGTTCCTGGTTTGACTTTATTTTATGAATTTGCCCAGTTTTCTCACAAAATTATAGTCAGTTTAGTTTATCCGCTTCCATCAACATGTTCTGTCCTGTTTCTTGGTTCAAGTTAACCAAGTAATGTGAGAGACTGACAGGGAAAACTGTTGTAGCTGCAGCTAAAAAACACAGGATTCCAACAGCTCTTCAAATGATTAAACTTATACTACCATGAATTTAGTATTCACCTTGACCATATCAATGTCAGAGCTTTGCAGTCCTTTGATCTCACAGATAAAGGTTTCTGTCTTGTTGCTGATTTCTTCAGGTATTATGATGCAGGCATGTTCAACTTCATTCTGAATTCCCACAACTGACAGCTCTGCTTCTGTCATCTGCAGGTTATCGGCCTTTTTCTGAAAGAACAAAACCAGATTTCCCTTCAATAATGTAACATCAACATGTCTGAGTGAACAAAGGAGAACAGAAACAGCCTTACCTGAATAGTGATACGGACATCTTCCCTTTCCTTCACGGCTGTGGAGCTGGAGAACTCTGGGTCAGGATAGTAAGTTATTTCCTTAGAGCATGCCAACGTTACATTGACCACTTTCAGAAACACGGTGCTGCTGGACACCAGAGGGTTCTTGGCTGCAGGTGTTTCATAGATGACAGTCTGTTGAAGATAAAAATGTAGCATGATGTAGTTCACTGTATGCTGATAACAGAGTTTCTGTCTGCAGAGTTACCTGATAGCTGCTGCTCATGGGAGACATGACTTCCTGCTGGGTGGGGCTGTGTGTGATCCCCTCCACCAAATCCAGGTGAGTCCCAGAAATAGTGATCATCCTGCCTCCACTGGAGGACACAGAGAGGACAAACACACTTTACTCGCTTTTAATTTGACCAGTTTTTTGACAGTGTACCACCTGTGACTCTTCTAACTGTAGATTAGAAAGTATTTACTATTTCATAAATTTTTTCTGTTTCTGCCTTTGTCACATTTAAATGATTCAGGTTTTCAAACACACCAATCTGGCTCTATATAAGAAAACAATAACTTTACTTGCACTTCTTAGCAGAACTGTTTTAACTCAGATGCCTTGAAGGCTTAAAAAAAAATTGTGTTACTTTTGCCCTGCAGAGGTTTTGGTCTTATAACGTTTGTCTTTGTTATAGACTCAAAATGTTTTTTGTTCTTGGTTCTTTTGTAGCTTCCTGGGTGAGTCATCACTGCCGGTCACTCTAGGTTTGACCTCTAATTGACTCATGAAGACGGGTGTTGGTTTTGAGATCTTTTAGCTCATTTCATGTTGTCAAACTTGGTCTATAAAAGTAATTTCTTCATTTTTGAAATTCTATATCTTAAGAAGACTTTAAAGTTTTTAGCTTCTTGCTCTGAAGTTCTTGTAGTTTGTTCAATTCCTCCATTTTTTGGCCTCTTTCCTTTGACAGATGGCAGACAGGAAAGGGGGAAGAAGAGGAAGACGTGCAATAAATTGTCCAAATCCATTTTGAACTGGGCACATGGTGCTTCACTTCCTCCTCAGGAGTTTTACCAGCTACAATACTGGCTGACATATTAAAAAGTATGTCAAATAATAAAAAGCTGAAAGACATCCAGATGTAGAAAATATTCAATGAATGCTTTTCATTTGCAGGAATTCAAATATTAAATGACAGAAACACCAATGTTTATGGTATTGTTATTTTTACAATGAAGTAGTCCATTATGTTTCTGAGACTGCAGAGTAACTAATGGATTCAGAGTCGTTGCATTTAAAGGGGAAGTAATGTTGAAGTGAAAATGGGTTGTTCAGGAAGTGTCAGTTTTCACATGTAACTGTTAATACAACAGTTTGCTTCAACAAGTTTCTGTAAATTACAACAGTTACAAAGGAGTGGGGGTCAAACTAAAAAATGGGGGTCTGTGGTTTTTATTGTTCATTTTTAAAAAAAGGAACAAGTTGGGAATGAAAGTGGAAGTCAGGTAAACATCTGTTTGTTCAAAAACCTTATCAGCTGAGTTTAACTGCTCACATTTCAGATGACCACAGGTTGTTTAGTTGATTCAGATGAAATGTATTTATTCCCTTGATGAAGAGCAAAAGTAAGATCCAAGTGGAAAGGAAGTGTCAGCACATTGCAAAAACACAAAATCCTACCAAGCACTTCTGTATATTTTCTACACTTGAAGTGATTCACAATCGACGTAAAAGTAACTTTTCAGCAAGATAAGTGAGCTTGTTTTAACTCAATAATTCTTGAATAGAGATACAAAGTTCTATTTCCACGGGCAGATTCTTTTCCATTTCTAACAAGACAATTTTCCATTACAAGTAAAAATATTTGTTAATGGAGCTAACTCATTTGTTTTTTACATTTATATTCAAAGATTGATTTAAAACCAGCTCCTATGTCTTACTGAAAAGTTATTTTTAAGTTAGTTTTGTCTTATATCTGTCTAGACAAAAACTAGACAAAAATACTTGGTAAGAGTTTTTTTTTTTGGGGTTTGCAGTGTAATCCTGTGAATATCAAGTATACAGGCTTCCTTAAACAGAAAAATTTCTGTATAAAAAAATTATACAGAAACAATAAAGAAATTCCTTCTGTATAAGATTAAAGAGGTCCAACAAACAACTTTTGGTTTAATAAATAAATTAGTATTACATCAGTGCATGGTTCTCTGCAGATGCTGGAAATTCTTAATCTATATATATAGATATATATATATATAATTTTTTTTTTTGCAAAAAAAGTTTAAATACCTTCTCCAGCTGCTGCTTGGTGTAATATCAGTGCAGATTGGTGAAGACTGATAGGTGACGGTGAAGTTGCCGTGGCAACTCCCATCTGGAAGGAGAACACAGACTTTGGCCAGACCTTTAGCTTCTGTGCTGGGAATATGGAAGGTCAGACTGGAGCCGTTGTTGTTCCACACCGGGGATCTGACCAGAGAACACAGAGAGACAAACTGAAAACTATAAACTAGCATCCTGTGCATCACAAGTCAAATTGTATAGCACACTTCAGCAACAAGGCAACTCATAATGCTTTACACCAAAAAAATCACAATACAGTAACTAGTTATGAAACAAGCAATAAGCTGTGAGCAAGTTCACTCTGAAAACCGACTGCAAGATGCAAAAAAAATCTCCTAAAACAGGAATATCACCACAAAGCCTACAAGCTCCTCCTACTGTTCATGTGAAAGTTCATGTCTGTACAATCAGACAGAGGATGAACAAGTGTCACTTTTTCTGCCACATAATGTAAAAGTCTCTATTAGAGAGGAGAGTTACTGAACATTTTTCTCAGTTAATGTTTTCTCTGTAATTAAATAACTTTCTTTGCCCTAACAAAATGAGTGAACATATATTATAGAATACACATAATGTTTTAACATACTGTAGTAAAGAACAAAACAACTCACTCCTTTGGGTCACAGTCCAGGTCTGCTTTAATCCTGACTCTGGTCACATCTCTGAGGTTCCGACCCGACAACACAACCTGATTTCTGCCATAGAAAGAAACGACACTGGGAGAGATGGAGGAGATCTCTGGTTTCTGGAGGAGCAGAAAATACAAATGTTTCACATTACCAACGAGTTATACTGAAAATATAACTCACTGGTTATAACTGAACTCAGATCAACTTTAAAATGCTGACTCACAGAAAAATTTCTCCCAAACTGCTCAATGTTTGCACAAATGTCCTGCAGAAAGAGAAATGACATTTATCAGATCATTTTATGAAGCTGTTCCAGATGACATTAGTCCAGTTTAACACAGAAACTGTAAAAAACAACCAAACAAAAACAAAAACAATAGATATTCATGTTAAGGAAATGTAATTATGTCTAACAAGCATTATCTGAGAAGAAACTTCTCTAAATTTCATCTAAACGTCATAAAATGTTTCATGATTACGTTGCTGACTGCATCAGTTTCCCAGGTGCAGCTGTTCTGTCTCCATCCACATCCTGCTCTGATGCACCGCTGACACCTGGACAGAAAACACTCCCAGTTTGATCTGAGCTTTAATCAAACATTATGACACATGATACAGATTCTTCTAGAAACAACAAGCTGCAGTGATGACATCATTCCTGTTCATGAAACATTATGAATAATAAAGCTTCTCAGGACTCAACACTAATCCTTTCCTTTCAATTCCAACAGGAAACAGATGATTCTATTAGCATGTAATCTGTCAGATTTAAATATCAGCTACAATATTTGTATTATTCAGATTTTATGCAGAGTAGAGTTGTTATGAAAACACTGGAGTTCAATTATACTTTGGGATGATATCAGTTGTTATTAAATCTGTATTATTAAAGATAAATGAACTTACAGGTGAAAACTTGGTTGCCCCTGGATACTGGAACAGTTGACCATCTTTATTTTTTCGGTCAGAAATGTGTCTCCAAGTCTGATCGTCACGGTAACGTCAAGATCTGTAAATCCAAGATAAAGTACGAAACTTTAATAGCTGGAACAAAATGTTTAAAGACTTCCTGACCATCACTGACCATCAGCAGGGAAAGGATCATTGAGAATGCAGGTGCATTGTGGGTACTGTGGTTTTGGTTCTTGTTTTTTACAAAGCTGGCTGGAGGTTGTAGAGAAATCACAGGTGAAGTTAGACTGAACCTTCTTCTCTATAGTCAGGTGTGATTGGATGATTATTTTCATCTGAGAAAAGAACAAATATAAGACGATAATAACTGATAGTTCCAGATGAATACAGTCATTAATTTATTAATTAATAACCCACCTCTCCTGTGGAGTCCTTCAGAAATCTGTGAGAAACTATTTTCTGCTTGGATTCATCAGGGATGGACAGCCTCTCTGAACCTCTACAGTCGTCTTTAAACAAGCAGCTGAAAAAATGTAAATGTGTCATCATAAAGTTGAGATGAAGGATTGAGCTGCAGGTGAATTTCTGACCTTTTCTTAGAGACACACCAGACACAGAATGGATCCTGGGCAGAAAGACAATCCTTCACATTTTGGTAAGTTCTGCAGTTTGACATTGGAACACGTTTCACCTGGAGCAGAACACCGTGTTTCAGAAACACATCAACAGGCAGGGCAAGTGAACGCCACATGAAAAAGCTCCAATCTACCTGGTTTTTAAACGGCACATAGAGATGTTTCTGATCCACTGGATCCAGTTGGACTTTTGGAAACACTTTGTTGTCTCCACTGGTTCTGTAGAGGATCTGAGGACAGGAGGGCTGATAATTCCTGTCCACAGGAAGCTGAAAACAACAACAAGGAGGTTGGAGATACAGTTGGGGTTATCTGCTCAACCTAAACACTTGTGTAGTAATTTTCTTTGTTGTCTGTAAGATTTTCATAATTCGACATGAAAACATATAACATGTAAAACTTGCATGTTAAAAATGAGCTAAAGAGCCAAAATAATTCAACAGTTTCACTAGAAAACTGTTTTATACATCAATGTGACATTGTCACTGTGTTCATAAATGATACAAATCTGTTTACTTATTTTACTAGAACAATTTTTTTCCTCTCAGTTGTTAGTTTTCTACCCACCTTGATGATCTGTCCATCTGCTGTTCCAATGAAGAAAACCATCCAGCCGTTCAGCCTGACGGCCAGAACAGAACTCATGAGGTTCTGCTTAAAAAGCACAGCTTTGTGTTTCAGGAGCACAGGAACCGACTGAGGAACAGAGAGAATCGTTTCAACATTTGTTTTGTTCTTCACCAAACTCAGGGAAGATTTATAGTTTTATAAACAGCGACACAGAAAGTTTGGGACAGATATAGATGTTCCAAGTTGAGCTTTGAATAACTTTATTTTATATCTAAAATGACACTCAGAAAACTAAAACACAAAAACACTGAAAGTAGATTATGTTTAATACAGGAACTTACTGGGTTCACTGGCTTATCCATTGATGCATAAAAGTCAGGATCTGTGTTTGCCTTCCTGTTGAGATCAGGACTGACATCAAACAGCAGCAGCTCAGTGTTACTTTCTCCTCCGTCCACACTGAACACTCCACTCCACAGGACCTGCTGTCCACCTGAGATGACCGAGGAGGCCAGCAGTCTGCTGCCTTCACCTCCAGAGGAACTGAGAGTCGCTCCACGAAGAGACTTCAGAGTCTGAGTTTTACTGGTTTCAGCCTGAAGCCAGATCAGACGGACTTTGTTGGTTTTACCTCCTGATGCCACGTTGGAGAACAGAAACACTGTTGAGTTGATCTGGAATCCGTCCACAAACTCTACATCAGCTTCAGTTTGGATCCCAGGTTTACCACCTGATCGACAAGACCAGGAAAATATATCCCCATGCTGTTTATGATTGGTGTTTTGAAGATTGATTGTCTTTAAATCATAGCTACACTCTGTCTTGTCTCTAGGGTTCTTTATCGCTGTCAGAATGTAAGTCTCAGTCTGACCTGAATCCTCCTTCACATCCACCAGAAAGCTGACGGACCCACTGCTGCTCCTCTGAGGTCCCACCTGGATGGACTCACTGTGAACCAGCTTAGAAATGTTCTTCAGGTCCAGAACTTCACAGAAACCACACAGTTTGTTTCCAATCACACCATAGCTGATCAATGTGTCATTTTTCTCAAATGGTAATAAAACATTAACTTTCAAAGTTGCGTTTAAGACAGCCTTCATGGGGTCTCTGTAAAACTCCTCTTGGTCCAGTTGGTCGGCGCTCTTTAAGATTCCTCTGTGGGTCAGGTTGTAGATCAGAGTCAGGTCATGGCTCAGCTGGTAAAAGTTCTCCTCTGTAGCGATGTAGACAGAGTTGTTGCCCACAGCGAGCTGACGGAGGTCCTCTGTAAAGTTGAAACCTTGAACAGGTTCTCCCCAGATGGAGCAAAGCAGACCGAGCAGAAAAAATATCATCTTGTACCAAAGGATGCACCTCTGACATCCTTTGGTAGACGCTGTGGTCTCTGCGTCTACAAAGATGTGGCTAAAAGTGCTGCAGCTTTGCTGAAAGATGTGCTGAGAGCGGAAGGAAATGAATGCACACCACGGGTTCAGATATTAACACCCTTTTAAAGTGATTTAAAATGGACCTGTGAAGCTGTGCTGCTCAGGAGCAGGATTGTTTGAATAAAACCCTGAGTTTGTTCTTTCGTTTTGCTGAGTCCTTTAGTGGAGCAGCCTGTAGATGTTGGACAGCAAGTACTCTGCAGTAATCTCAGTCAGAAGAGGTTGATCACACTGGGATTAGATGTTTTATCATTCCTGGATTAATATATTTTCGAATGTTACTGTTTTTGACCACAGTCAATTTGACTTAATAAACTTTGAGCCACACATTACTCATGACTCAATGAGGAGATTCTTTGTGCTGCACATCATATTAATGCCAACAGGATCCTGTCAGGAATGTCACTGTAAAACCTAAACTGTTATTGTACAGTAGAGGTGCCTGTAAGGCAAAAAGATAGTCAGGTCCTTTTTAGCAGAATGGTAATGTGTCTCTACCTGTCAGACAGGGCACACGTAGCATTGTTTTAGGCACATTTTATTTTAGAACTGAACTTTTTAGACGAGAGCCCTTGCACTGTTAGACTTGGATCATTGTGACTTAAATTTATAAGTAGTTTGCTATCTGAAAAACACAGGCAGCACAGTTTAATGGGGTTCCCTATAGTTACAGACTCACAAGACTAATAAAAGAACTCCACAGTATTACAAATATCAGTGAAAGCAATAATGTAGTTGCTGTCACATTTTGACACTTCAGACATAATCTACTCATGTTTTTTGGTGTCCGTAATACAGTAGATGTTGATATCTTGTTCAGACAAATACAATTATCCTTATTTTTTGAATATTAAATAAGTGTAGCTGTTTATATAGTTCAGGTAAGGAAACACAAAACATGTTTTTAAGAACAAAGCACAGAAACTCAAGATTTTAGAATTCTAACAATATTTACAGATGGCTCATGCACAACATGAACCATCTCAGTAAATACTGACACTTCGATGTATCAACATATTTGAAATAACTGTTGCTAGCTAGTATTGCTAATAATAGTTTGAAATGTACCAGCTTTATGACTCAGTGACAGTTTTCCATTTGAGTCTGGGTTTGATGTCATTTCTATATGTCATGTTTTGAGGTGGTGGAGGTGAGGCAGAAACGCAGATGGACCGTTAAAGTGAAATAATGAAGTTTAATGACAAAAAAAACCAGAACGCAGGGAACAGGATACCACAAGGGAACAGGACGACGAAGTATGACGAGGATCCGACAAACACACGGAGACACAGGTGACATTAAATACACATGAGGTAATCAGGGAACGAGACACACCTGGGAACTAATCACGGGGAGACAGGACAACACAGAGACTCAGACACACAGGAAAACTAGAAATAAATACACAGAAAAACACAGAACACAACAGTACCCCCCCCTTAACGGGCGGCTCCCAGACGCCCAAAAACTGAAACACAACACGGGTGGGTGGTGGGTTGTTGGAGGGGGGGCCAGAGTCTATGGAAAAAACGAAAAACAACCTATCAAATAGGCGGAGACACTAGGGTCCAAAGTCCAAAAAACAAAAACAAAACAAACCCAACTGGGTGGGCGGAAACACAGGAAGGCAAGAACCACGGAGGAGGTCAGGGGGCCGACCTCGCCGCAGGAGGCGGGAGCCACGGAGGCTGTCCGGCGGCCGTCCGCGGCGCAGGAGGCGGAACCACGGAGGCTGTCCGCGGCCGCCCGCGGGCGCAGGAGGCGGAACCACGGAGGTTGTCCGCGGCCGCCCGCGCGCAGGAGGCGGAACCACGGAGGCTGTCCGCGCCGCGTCCGCGCGACGAGGAGCACAGGGAGTCTCTGGACTGGCACTGGAAGGGGCCTGGACTGGCACTGGGAAGGGGCCTGGACTGGCACTGGAAGGGGCCTGGACTGGCACTGGAAGGGGCCTGGACTGGCACTGGAAGGCCTCGGACTGGCACTGGGAAGGGGCCTCGGACTGGCACTGGGAAGGGGCCTGGACTGGCACTGGAAGGGGCCTGGACTGGCACTGGGAAGGGGCCTGGACTGGCACTGGAAGGCCTGGACTGGCACTGGAAGGGGCCTGGACTGGCACTGGGAAGGGGCCTGGACTGGCACTGGGAAGGGGCCTGGACTGGCACTGGGAAGGCTGGACTGGCACTGGGAAGGCCCTGGACTGGCACTGGAAGGGGCCTGGACTGGCACTGGGAAGGCCTGGACTGGCACTGGGAAGGCTCTGGACTGGCACTGGAAGGGGCCTGGACTGGCACTGGGAAGGCTCGGACTGGCACTGGGAAGGGGCCTGGACTGGCACTGGGAAGGGGCTCGGGACTGGCACTGGGAAGGGGCCTGACTGGCACTGGAAGGGGCCTGGACTGGCACTGGGAAGGGGCCTGGACTGGCACTGGGAAGGGGCCTGGACTGGCACTGGAAGGCCTCGACTGGCACTGGAAGGCTCGACTGGCACTGGGAAGGAGCTCGACTGGCACTGGGAAGGAGCTCGACTGGCACTGGAAGGAGCTCGACTGGCACTGGGAAGGGGCTCGGGACTGGCACTGGGAAGGGGCTCGGGACTGGCACTGGGAAGGGGCTCGGGACTGGCACTGGGAAGGGGCTCGGGACTGGCACTGGGAAGGAGCTCGGGACTTACTGGGGCCGGCTGCGGGGGAAGTCCGGCGAGACGCCTCGGGGCCGGCTGCGGGGGAAGTCCGGCGAGACGCCTCGGGGCCGGCTGCGGGGGAAGTCCGGCGAGACGCCTCGGGGCCGGCTGCGGGGGAAGTCCGGCGAGACGCCTCGGGGCCGGCAGCGGAGGGGTGCCGGCGAAGCGCCTCGGGGCCGGCAGCGGGGAACGTGTTCCTGGAAGGCGACGAGGGGCCGGGTCCACCGGCGGCTCACGTCGCTCTTTCCGGGCAGGCAGAGGATGTAGTGTTCCCGGAAGGCGACGCGGGGCCGGGTCCACCGGCGGCTCACGTCGCTGTTGCCGGGCAAACAGCGGAGGTGGTGTTCCCAGAAGGCGACGAGGGGCCGGATCCACCGGCGGCTCACGCCGCTTCTTCCGGGCAGACTTCGGAGGTTGTGCTCCCAGGCGGGAAAAACGGCCGGGAGCGAATCCGGGGGGTGCCAAGGCCAGTCTCGTCCCCCGGAAAGCCTCCCTCTGCAAGTCGTAGTCCGACTTCAGACCCATCTCCTCCAGCAACAGCGGAGAAGGCAGGATCTCTACATCCTTGTAGAGATCCCTCTGTGCCAACTCCAACTGCTGCTGGATCCAGTTCTCTCGGTTCATCTGCCCCCAAAGGGGAGCGCCCTCACCTCGGTTGTGGTCGGATCCTTCTGTCATGTTTTGAGGTGGTGGAGGTGAGGCAGAAACGCAGATGGACCGTTAAAGTGAAATAATGAAGTTTAATGACAAAAAAAACCAGAACGCAGGGAACAGGATACCACAAGGGAACAGGACGACGAAGTATGACGAGGATCCGACAAACACACGGAGACACAGGTGACATTAAATACACATGAGGTAATCAGGGAACGAGACACACCTGGGAACTAATCACGGGGAGACAGGACAACACAGAGACTCAGACACACAGGAAAACTAGAAATAAATACACAGAAAAACACAGAACACAACACTATACCATTTTAGAGGGAAATAAGCAGCCAGTTGCCAGAAACTGAAACAGTGTCTGATTTAGTTTCTGAACACTTCTTCTTTTTTGTAGCTTCTGTTTAAAGCAAGCATCAATGTGCTAGAACAGCTTGCATAAATAGCTTTGTAAACCACTGACTACTATTGAGTACCACCAACGATGGGTAACAAACAGTATTATTTTACAGGTTGCCTAGAAAAATAAGTGTGCAGTGTTTCAAGTAATTTTTGCAATATTCAAATGCATACATTATTATGTGCACAAACATAATTTTAATGTTGCTTGGAACTAATGGAGGCTTTACTCTTGGGTAGGACAAAAATAGGATTTAGGAGACATCTCAAATCTTCATCACAAGCTTATGTAAATTCACAGCACTCATGTATTCTGTCGGAGTTAGACTGCCAAAACTTTACTTCATTTTATGTCAGTAAGACATTATAATTGCAACTTGTCCTGTGTGAGTCTCTCCAGGTTGAATTTGCTACATTAATATAAACAGAGAAAAAGGTGGTATCAAGTATGGATCTATGTGGTATATCATTGTCTATGGAAACTATTTTTGCTGAAATATAACTTTGACGTGTTCAGTGCCTGTTTTTCCCATAAATACTGTAACTATGATCTATATTGTCATCAGCTCGCTGTAGATAGGAAATTTAAGCCCACCTGTCCAGAGATTCTCTACAGAGATAGTGAAAAACGCAAAGTATTTCCCAAAATCCATCTGGATCAAGTGGATCAGAACCATGTGTATTTGCAGCTTAAAAACAAGGTTAGTGTTTTATTTATTTATTTTTTCTCATTTATTTTTCATAAAATGTTCCCGTACTGCGTTTTCGGATGTTAAGTGTGTGTTTGATCCAGATTGAGCGTGTTCCAGTGTCGAGGTGTAGCACTCACAGAAATGTGAGGGCTTGTCTGTCGGCGCAGGATCCCCTCTGTCTGTGGTGTGTCTCTGAAGACAGGTCAGGAACTTTTCTTCCCACTGAATATTTTAACACATTTCTGAACTTTCTAACACTTCATTCGAACTTTTTCAGCTGTACATTCGAGGACCACTGCACAGATTCAGAGTGGATGTCCGTCCCTGATGAGGCTCAACAGGAAATGATTTCCCACCGAGTTGTGAAGGATTCCAGTGGAATGGTTTGTTTCTAACACTCTGACTGAATTCAGTTACATTTCAGTTTTCTTTTAGATGATGTTATTCGTCTGTATTCCTGTCTTTCTCAGATCAAAGTATTGATCCAGACACACCTGGCTGTGCAGCAGAAGGTTCAGTCTAACTTCACCTGTGAATTCTCCTCAAATTCTAGTCAGATTTGTAGGCAACAGGGGCTTTCAGCACAGTTCCCTCGATGCACATGCATCCTTATCGACTCTCTTCTAACTGATGGTAATCAACTTTTGTTACATGATCAAAGTAATGTAATAATCTGATCATTTAGAATATATAAAGGTCAGTTCTTTCTAGTAAAGTAAAAACTAAAGACAGAAACAATGTGATAATCTGTTAAATACCATTTACTGTTTCTGTCTATTTAAATGTAAAATGGCAGAAAAGTTGAACAGGTTTGATATTTGAAAAGTCATCCTCTGTTTTTCAGTTCTGTGACAGGACATTTGATCAATTTGAAAGTTTCAGATTTATGTTTTTTCTTGTTTCAGTGAAATCTGTTAAAATGATCATGTATTTTAATGTGTTCTCTGCAATTTTAAATGTTCCTTTATGTCAATAAAACACAGATTCAAAATTGTTGCCATTTTCAACACAGTATTTCAATTATGTTACCCAAGTTTATATATTCTTTGCTAAAAAAAAAAAAGTGAATTATTGCTTTCTTAAAGGAAGTTTTGTAAAACTGTCGTAATTCACAGTTCTGGATGTCACCATAAAGATCAGCATTGGGAAATCTGAGCTGACAGAACAAAGAAAACTAATCAACTGTTCAAGTATTCATGGACAACCAAGTCCTCATCTGTAAGTTCATTTATATACTCAAAAAACTAAACTTGTGGGTGGGGGTTGTTTTGTTGCTGTTGCTTTTATATAACGACAAGAAGGCTGTTGGCGCAAGTCTGATCTCAAATGAGACATTTGCTTGTCTTCTCCTTGTATTAGCAGGTTTTCCACTGGACAGTGGATGTTGGATTTGTTGGCGACTTTAAATTAGGGCTGAGAAAGAGAATGGGTGTCTCTGTGTTTGGTTGGGTGGGTTGTTCATGTTTTGAATGATGCACCTGTAGCTCATCCAGTGTTTCTTCAGGGAGAATGTCCCTGCTCTTGCATTTAATATAATCTGTTTCAACAAGTTTGTGGTGTGAATGTTTTCCAAAAGCTGAGCTGAAAGCCAGTTTGATTTGTTTTTCTCTTCAGGTGCCGACAGTGCTTCAGCTCTGGGTGCCAGTGGATGGAGGACAGCTGTTCCTGGGCCAGTGAACTTACTCACAACGTAAAAATTAAACTGCATTTCTCAAATATGGACTTCTTAATGTTATTGTTTACTGTCATGATCATCATACTAAGTCTTGTACAAATCAGTAGTAACCTGACCAGAACAACATTGTTTATTTATTTCAAAATCTTCTGTGCAGACCCAGAAGGATGTTTGCTTGGAGATAGAAGCTGGGATGAACATTTCTGTGAGTCTGAATCAGTATTAATTTTTCTTAACACTCATCCTAAACCAGGTTTCTCAAACTCTTTCCTTCTGAATAGCTGTAAACTTTAGATGCATTCCTGGTCACACACACCTGAAACAAAATGGCAGAATGAGCTCCTCAGCATGCACTCATGTTCTACTGAGCCCTGCGGATAATCGAATCATTTGATTAATCTAAAATTTGTAGAATGGATTTTTGAGAAATCTGTATTAAACTAATTCAGTATGTCATCAAATAAGCATAATGGATGAATGCTAAATATCTTTTGTTTCCCTGTCAGATACCAGATGTCATCTCTGTTACACCTAGTGTTGTGTCTCTGTATGGGAAAAACCACGCTTTGTTGTCGGGTCATAACCTGAACGACGTGATCGGAGTGAGAATCTCGACGCACATGGACTGTAGTCCACAGGAGTGAGTCATTCAACAGAAAACTAAGACCAGTAGGAATGTATCTTATGTAAACTGATGGAGGAAATAATTTGCCAGAAGAACATTTGTTTTCACAGTCAGTCTAGTGACCTTAACCTTACCATATCCAGCGGTGAACTGGTGAGATGAGGGGTACACAAGTCACAGATCCATAACCAAACAGTTGTTCATAAATATTTCTGTTTTGCCTAGTATTGACTACCTAGCTAAATGTTTTTCCAACCCTCGTACATTGATATACTGAAAACATTTGTAAACAGATACATACATAGTACACTTTTTCTACAAGCACAAGAGCCCAAAGAGTTTCAAACCAAACATCATTCTCAGGCACATAAAACAATTCATCTGCTTCTCAAGGACAAGAGAAACTTGAGAAGCAAGTAGCCTGAAAGCTGTGAAACAAAAGCTTCAGTGTCAAGAATGAAAACCCAACACTAAACAGAGGAGAGGCTTCAGATAAGAGTGAACAGGAAGTCTTGATACTCAGCAAGCACAAAACATTTTGGAGGTCTTCAAACAGCAAGTGTCATGCATGTGACCCTACAGAATCCATCTGCCCCACTACATAAACACCTTTAAACCGCAGATGCACTCTGACCCACTTCATTGGCAGCAACTTTTGATTTGCTGCCAACCTTCTATGCACAAAAAAAAAACATTTTGCTGAAAAGTCTTACACAGTATGTACTTCTAACATTTACTACATGCCAAGTAAATGGGTTGTCTTTTTACATCTGACTGGAATGTGGAGCTTCCAGTCCTGTCTTTAACTTACAGCTCATAGTTGCTATAACTACCTCACAAGGTGGATCAGACGTTTTATGTCACTGGGTCGATTTCAACCCTCATGCCATAATTGCAAGGTGTAAAAACAAATAAATATAAATTATGGGCAGAAAGGATGACCTGAAAAGGTGGAATTAGAAAACCTATTTGAGTAGATAGGGAGGCTTTCCTACAGATTCTGTATAGAAAAATATAAGCAAATTGAAGGCTACAGCTGCTGTTGTAAATTTCTTTAAAAAATGTGAACAAATAGGAAGCTTCTCTGTCAGCCTTTCAGTTTTCTTATATCTTCTCGTTTCAGTTTTCTTATATCTTCTCGTTTCAGTTTTCTTATATCTTCTCATTTCAGTTTTCTTATATCTTCTCGTTTCAGTTTAACTCTTACTGTCTTGCTTTCTGTGTGTTTTTCCGATTTTTCTGAACAGATCTCCTGTGTGGAACAACACTGGTGTCAGTTTGACCTTTCACATCCCCACCACTGAAACTAGAAGAGTGGTCAAAATGTGTGTTCTTCTGCCTGATGGTAGTTGCCACGGAAACACTAAAATCTCCTATCAGTCGTCACCAGTCTGCACTGACATAGTACCTCGGAGCAGCTGGAGGAGGTATTTGAGCATTCCTGCAAAAGTTTCCATGGAAACCTTTAATTGTCTAATTAAGTGCTTTGAGTAGTCACTGTTAATAGAAAATGCTACAGAGTCAGTCTATTTATGACCACAGGGTATCTAACATCTGTATGTACGTCTGGCAGGACAATGCACCACATCACAGAGCTCAGATCATCTCCAACTGGTTTAAAAACAAGACCATGACTTCACTGTACTTCCCCAGACTTCAGATTTTTATCAAAATAACTTTTGGGATGTGGAACGATTGATTATCTTGGATGTGTTGTTGACGAGTCTACAGTAACTGAGTTATGCTGTCATGTCGATATGAACCAGAGTCTCTGAGAGGTTTCCAACACCTTGTTGAGTTTATGCTACAAAGACTCAAGGCAGACATCCCTGCATCAGTTTAAAGACAAATTGGGTCCAAGCAGATACTAGAATGATATAACTATTAGTGGTCAGAGATTGAACATAGTATTATAAATAAAATAGTTTGTCATTTCACAGCTTGTAGTTCATTTCTGGCGACACCTTGCTAATTGACGTGTTTAACTTGGTTAGTTTTTCAACAACTTTGCATATTGTGTCAGTCACAAGTAGAGGGTGTGAAGGAGTCACTTCCTCAAAGAAATTTCTGACTACAAGACTTGTACATGTAGCTACAGAAACTTAAACAATTACATTTCCTTAGATCAGAAGATATTTGGAAAGCAGTTTTAAGAGACATGAAGATTTTTTGATTCAGCTATATTCCTTGTTATGCTAATTTTTACCACTAAGCAACTAAAAAAGAATGATCATTCCAACTTTCAAAAATTAAAGTTGCTGGGGGGTTTTGTTGTTGTTGTTTCACAAAGCTGGTCATCCTCGGACAGTAATTATCTGTTGTTCTAAAGCGACAACTTGCCCATGAAAGATTCCTACAAATAAATAAATATAAGTGAATTAAGTATTTTTAGTGACTTATCTGTTATCTGTCTATGTTCCAACAATGATTCTCACTCTGGAGTCGTTTGTACTTACATGTTTGGAACAGAATTTTAATCCTCCAGAACTATGTTTTTTGTTTGGTTTTTGCCACAGAGCAGTATAATATGGTTTGTGATGCTTATTGTTCTGTTCCTGTTTAATATGCCTTTGAACACTTTGAAGCATGTCTATTTTTATTCAGTTGGCTATTTGTAAACACATAGCATTTCCTATGAGCACCTGAATGCAGTGGGACTTGGCATTCTATGAGGAAAAAGGCAGTGGAAGTGTTAGTAGAAGGATGGGTAAAGAACACCTTCTCTGTATATCAAATGTCCTCTAATCTGACTGTCGCTACATGCCCTGCAGTGGGAAGAGGAAGGTCAAACTCATTGGGACACACCTGGAGTTTGTGGATGGGCTGATGCAGAGCCACGCCCAGCATCAAGTGTTGCTTCCCAGGAACCGCAGCAGTCAGGAGGTAGTTCTGCAAACTGTCTGTGGTGAATTTATTTTCAGAGGCACCATTTTGAATCCAAGATCAAATTACAAATGGTATAAAGCAATTGCTAGAATAAAACACAGAAGGGAAAATAAACAGCATTCGCAAATGAGGTGAATGCTGCTACTACTAAAGTGGAGGTGAACCATAATTAAAACTCAGTTACATATGGTCAGAGGTGAATGGGTGAAAATGTTTTGGGGCTATAGAATTTAGTATCCTGTGCATAACAGTAAAAGTATTGTCTTTCTGGAATAAGAAATACATATTGACATATCTGTTTATGTAAATAATGAATATAAGGGGCCTTAACACTGAGCCTTGAGATGGTAAATTTACTTGAAGGATGGGAGGATGAATGGTTTGTGGCCGAAAAGATACAATGTTACATGGTGTGTTGTCTGACTATTGTAAATGTTTTGACATAAAATTTCTTTGACTTAACATTTTTAAAATAATTTGCAGACTCTCACCTATGATACGCCTACAGCAGAAAACAGTCAGATTTTCTGCAGCACCGTTTTTATGAAAGTGGCCAATCAAACAGTGGCCTGTTTGGTCAAACTAACGTACTATCCTGATCCCGAGTTTACTGGCTTCACTACGGAGAGGCTGGGAAATGATGCCCGCGTTGTTATTCATGTAAGTATTTTCAAAAAATGACCCAACAAGTGACTTGAGTTTCTAAAAGGTTAAGGTTTGTTTCTGTTTCATTTCAGAAAAGTTCAGATAAACTGGAGATGACAGCAGCAGAGTTGTTGGTGTGGGGTGTTGAAGGTGAAAAACAATATCCCTGTATCAAAGTCCTGGAAAACCATAACAAAACAGACTCCTTTATCTGTGACATCCAAGGAGTTAACAATACTAACTTCAGGGCTATAAAGGTAAGTTATTTTTAGTATTCGGTTATAATTTAACAATTTTGTTGCACTTTGTTGGTGTGGTTGTGTGTTTATGCTTGTTCCGTTATTTTTTGGGATTATGATTTTCTTTTGCTCACCCTGCTGGGCTGATCGGGTTTGAACAGAGGAGCAGATGATTAAGTGCATACAGCCATGGCCTCATCATTACAGTTCTGCTGATATAACCACCAAGGAATGAATAGCTGCCATTTTAAATTCCAATACCACTTTTGCACATACATGAACTTGTAATTTGGGGAATTATTAAATTTTTCAGATTTTTTTTTTGTGCTAATTTTGACTAAATCTTTAAAGTACAGCTTACAGCAAGGGTTAAAGCAAGAGAGTCAATCAGTGAATTCAAAACATCCTAGATGCAGACTTTTACCACATAATAGAAACTCCTTAAGACCTTTTTTTATTCTTTTTTTGCAAGAATGTTCTTACTGGTTTGAACCAAACAAATTTCTCTTACAGCAAACTACACAAAAATCTAATCTTTTCATAGTTACTGACTGAAATTTACCTCAATATATCACTCATAAATCTTTTCTAATGACCAATAAATAACCGTTTTAAATTTTAAATCTCCAGATCATATATGGTGACACAACTGTGTGGATGCAGACTCTGACTTCATTACATCTGGGCCTTCTGATTCTACATTTTCTTCTCAAATGCTCTATTCTTACTGGTAAGTTTTCTAAATGAGCTTAATAACTATGCTAGAATATATTTTTCTGTTTACATTTTTTTCAATTAAATTTAATAAATCAAATATTAGTCAGACTGTGGGGTAATGACCAAGATGCTTTTGTCTTTATCCCAAAGACAAAAGTTCTATGGTTCCAATTAAAACCTGATTTTCTTTCAGTGCTGGTGGTTTTCTGTCAGTGGCAAAAGAAACAAGCAAGTTCTGATTACTGATCATTTCTCAGCCAAAGGATCACTGAGAACAAGTACAGCCCAAGGATTCTGAATGTGTACATCATGATCTTTGCTTTGTCTTTACATTTTTAAACGCTACAGTGTCTTCTAGCATCCTTCTGTATCATCCAAATGAATCCACCCTGAACCGTAAGTGAACTAAATGGCTGAACAGAACACCTAGGTTGAACTGCCTTAAGAAAAGTCACTGAAAGCACTCGCTATAAAAATACAAAGACAACCTCCAGAAAGTCATAGATTATAATTTGTGTTACCATGACAACTGACACAACTATGCATTACTGTCAACACATGACCACTGTCTCTTTTAGTCAGTGTGTTGATTTCGATGAGTGGATGGACCAGAACCTCCTCCAGTTTGAGAAAACAAAGTTGTCATTATTTGGGGTCATGAAAATATGAGGTTAGAAATCAATACTCCGTTAGACATTATGAGGATTAAAATGAAAAATTCTAGAAATCTATTTGTGCCTATGTAGTTAAGTTTACTTTAAAAACTTTTTACTGTATTGCCCAACTTAAAAATAATTGCTGGGGTTAGAGATTTCCTGTCAAATATAACTGGTGAGTGTTTAAATTTTTATTATGAATTATTTTAATGTCTTTGAAGATTCACATATCTGCAGCGCATCCAGAATGCTGCTGCCACAGTCCTGACCAAACACAGGAAACCAGATCATATGACATCTGAGTTATTAAATTACTGCACTGGCCCACTTCTTAGAAAATTATATATTTTTAAAGTGCATTATAGGATTAGACTAGTCAGGAGTGAAAACAATGACAGAAGTGGTAAAAAAAAAAAAAATTGGTTTTATTTTGGTGTTTTTAATCTTATATTAGCTGTTCGTTTTTAAAAAATATATATTTTTGTATAATTCTTACAACTATGTATTTATTGTACCACATATTTTATTCTAGTTAATCTTAAGTACTGCTCTTTTTTTAAATACTGAAAAGTACTTAAAATTCATTTTAAGTACTTTTGTGTACACTTTGTGTATGAATGGTGGTATTGGTGACCTGTCCAGATGGGCACTAGCACCCCTGACCTGCAAAGACAAGCATGTTGGCTAATGGATGGATGGGAAAATAATGAATAATGGTATAAAAATAAACTTGCCTTGCAAATAATATACATTTTCAACTTTTTTTTTTTTTTACAGTTTTTCTTGATGAAGAATAGTGTAATAGCATAAGTCTACAAAGACTTGTGATTCTTCTCCTGTTGCTTCACTCCATTACTGCTGGTCATTTTTTTAAATGAACAGAGTTGGTAATTAAACGCTAATGCCTTTAATACCCCAAGTCTGCCTTTATGGTCAGCCTTCTTTACAATTGGAAATTGGTCAAATGTCAATACTGGCTTTATTGTTTGATGAAACTGATCAATTCAATAAAAGTAATTAAATATGGTGGGAATATAGTGCACTGTTACCATGTCTGGATCTGTTACTCACAGAGTAACCCTAGAGAGGGGATTTTTATTTTTCCTTATATGACTTAATGTTCATTGAATTGGTTTACAGAATTTTGTAGGCAAGCCAGTGCAGGAAACAAAATATAACCCTGTTCAGCAACGCCATCTTGTGGTGTAACCTCTGTTATAGTATCACTATTTTAATCGCTAATATCTGTCCAATTAATTTGCACTAGATTGTCAAAGAATTGTTTTAAATCTATCTGAAACTGACCTTTTGCTTCAGACCATACTACCAAGATGTAATTATTTTGGAATAATTCTCACAATCTATTCTTAAGTTATGTGACACAAACAAGGAAAACTGATGGTTCACATGAAGAAAGATAGCAGCCAAACAAATAGGTAAAAACGTCAAACCTTTACAGAAATGTGGTGGGCAGAAGAAAAATCATATTATTGTATGTTTCCCATGGAACAACTTTGTCAACTTATTTGCAAATCAAATGTTTAAATTTAACACAAGACGTGATAAATAATGTTCCATTGTCTATTACTTCAAATGTGTACACAGATTTACACCGTGTTCCAAATTATTATGCAAGTGATATTTCCTCAGATTTTCCTAAATCAGGGGTGGGCACTCCTGGTCCTCGAGGGCCGCTGTCCTGCAACTCTTAGACGTCTCCCTGGGTCACACCCGAATGCAATAGCTGAATCACCTCCCAAGTGCAGTCAGGTCATTAGCAGAGTTCCGCTAATGACCTCATTATTTGACTCAGGTGTGTTGAAGAACCAGGAGTGCCCACCCCTGTCCTAAATGGTCAACGCAAATGATGGTCAGTATAATTTTCAAGTCATAAACTATTACAGTAAAAATCTAATTTTACTAAACAAAGCTCCCCATGAGAACGGTATTTTTTTCAAAAATAAAAAACTCAAAATACACAGTTCCAAATTATTATGCACAGCAGATTTTCCAAACATTAAGAACTGCAGTTATAAAGAACTGCAAACGGTCATTCTTTGAATGTGCAGCATTAAGTGGTCACATGTACTAAAATCAAAAGCTGTTTCAATCAAAAACATCTTATGTTCCATGTTAACATAGGACCTTCTTTGATATCACAGCACAATTCTTGATCCATTGAACTTGTGAGTTTGTGGAATGTTTCTGCTTGAATTTCTTTGCAGGATGTTAGAAAACCTTCCCAGAGCTGCTGTTTTGATATGAACTGCATTCCATCCTCAGATCTTATGCTTGTAGAAACTCCAAAGGTTCTCAATAGGGTTGAGGTCAGAGGTCAGAGGAGGATGGTGACCACACCATGAGTTTCTCCCCTTTTATGCCCATAGAAGCCAATGACACAGTGGTATTCCTTGCAGCAGGAGATGGTTCATTGTCATGAATGAAGATGATTTTGCTACTGAAGGTACGGCTCTTCTTTTTAAACCATGAAAGAAAGTGATAAGTCAGAAAATTCACATACTTGCTGAGGTCATTTTCACACCTTCATGGACTCTGAAGAGGTCGACCAATGATTCTCTCCCCATGATTTTGGCCCACAGCATGACTCCACCACCTGCTTTGTAAGGGCATTTTAACAGCTGCTCTCTTAATCCCATCTATGTGTCTAAAGAAACCTTCCTCATTATGCCTTTATCTGTACAAACCCATTTTTGTTCTGAATCAGCCACAAATCTCTTCAAACTACGATAACGCTTCAGTTTTTATTAAATATCTAATGTTTTCATATCTTGTCATACAGCACTACACTATCTGATGATTTTCATCACCAGAGAGATTCTTTCTCTTTCCCATATTGCTTGAAACCTGTGGCCTGCTTAATATTGTGGAACATCCTTCTTAAGTAGATTTCCTTTAGTTGAGCTCACCAGGAAAACTAATCAACCCAGATCTCTGAAATGAATTATAGTGATTCAAAGAGCCCTGACACACAATACCATCTATACATTTAATAGCACAACAAAAAATGTAATCTTTATGACACTAAAATCCAATTTTCATAATAATTTGGAACACGATGTAGTAATGCACAATAAAAGTAGTTTCTCCACTCCAAAACAGTTTAAAGTCCATAGCGAAGCCTGTTTCACGAATGACACTTGTAATACGGGGAGACTTTCTAAAGTTGTCATAATTCATAAAATCCTAGGAAATACCTGGTATAGCATTATTTTTTTTATGTGCACCCATTAAAAGAAGGTAATTATTATTTTAATATTACTAATAATAATATATAAATTATTTTAAATGATGAATTACTAAAATAATTCATTATTTTAATGAATGAATAATGACTTTACCGCAGTTGCTCCCTGTTTTCAAAGTTAGTAGATAAAATAAGTAGCGATGTTTATGTAAGCAAACATCCACCGAAACGGGTGCTTGTATCTGTCATGTAATGAGGTAGCCTACACCCCGGATAGTTGCCTGAACACCAACTACACCTTGAAAATCCTGCCCAAGAACAGAATGAATTCAGATGTATTCTTACATCAGGTAATCTGATACTAGGGAAGTAAAAAAAAAAAAAGCATTTCACCACCTACCGGAGGCTGATGAAGGCTGATGAAGGCTGATGAAGCCTTCGTATTCGATAAGGCTTTATCAGCTCAGCAATGGTCGGAATCGTTGAGGTGGCAGTAATGACAACTTCTCGACACTAGATGGCATTTTTGTTAATGCAATGTATCAAAACTGATTTCATGTGAGGACAACGTTTCGCCTTGAATTTTGAAATACTCATAGACTTTTAGAATAAGTCGGTTCGGACTATTTCATGATGGCTCGTGTTATATTAGTTTTCGGAGGTGCATGACCATGTAAAAATGTCATTCAAAAAACGTTCATTTCAGCCAGGTTTAACGCAGTATTTATTCACCTGAGGAGCGCGCGCTCACTCAACAGGTGTGCGTTTTTTTTCAGAGCTTTACCCGCTTTAAGAGTATGAACCGGGCAAATTAAATTGTGTAAACACGAAACATAGATACTAAAACCTTAATAAATTATGTGTTGTTTTTATTTCCGGTTTCGCTCATTTCCTCCCAATTTCAGCACTTCTTCTTTCAGCAAAGCCGCAGCGCATTTACGCACATTTCTATGGACACAGAGACCACAGTGCACTGCAGTCCATCAGTGTCTCACTGTCTCAGTGAGTCTTTGGTACAAGATGATCTTTTTTCTGTTCGGTCTGTTTTGCTCCATCTGGGGAGAACCTGCTCTATGTCTGGAGGAGTACAGAGAGTTCAACTTTACAGAGGACCTCCGTCAGCTCGCTGTGGGCAACAACTCTGTCTACGTCGCTACAGAGGAAAACTTTTACCAGCTGAGCCATGACCTGACTCTGATCTACAACCTGACCAACAGAGGAATCTTAAAGAGCGCCGACCAACTGGACAAAGAGGAGTTTTACAGAGACCCCATGAAGGCTGTCTTAAACGCAACTTTGAAAGTTAATGTTTTATTACCATTTGAGAAAAATGACACATTGATCAGCTGTGGTGTGACTGGAAACAAATTGTGTGGTTTCTGTGAAGTTCTGGACCTGAAGGACATTTCTAAGCTGGTTTACAGTGAATCCATCCAGGTGGGACCTCAGAGGAGCAGCAGTGGGTCTGTCAGCTTTCTGGTGGATGTGAAGGAGGATTCAGGTCAGACTGAGACTTACATTCTGACAGCGATAAAGAACCCTAGAGACAAGACAGAGTGTAGCGACGATTTAAAGACAATCAACCTTCAAAACACCAATCAGAAACAGCATGGAGATATATTTTCCTGGTCTGGTCGATCAGGTGATAAACCTGGGATCCAAACTGAAGCTGATGTAGAGTTTGTGGACGGATTCCAGATCAACTCAACAGTGTATCTGTTCTCCAACGTGGCATCAGGAGGTAAAACCAACAAAGTCCGTCTGATCTGGCTTCAGGCTGTAACCAGTAAAACTCAGACTCTGAAGTCTCTTCGTGGAGCGACTCTCAGTTCCTCTGGAGGTGAAGGCAGCAGACTGCTGGCCTCCTCGGTCATCCCAGGTGGACAGCAGGTCCTGTGGAGTGGAGTGTTCAGTGTGGACGGAGGAGAAAGTAACACTGAGCTGCTGCTGTTTGATGTCAGTCCTGATCTCAACAGGGAGATGAATAAAGATCCAGACTTTTATGCACCAGTGGACAAGCCAGTGAACCCAGTAAGTTGCTGTATTAAACATAATCTACTTTCAGTGTTAATGTTTCATATCTTGTTGTTTCACTGAGTCCTGGATGAATAAAAGTCTCCAGCAGAGTTTTGCACGACTCAGATCAGACAGAAAGAATATTCAGTAAGACGAAAGGTTGGATAATTTATATTTATTTATGAAATTGAGGTTGGTATGGTTTCATGGATCTTTTTTTTTTTTTTTTTTTTACTTTTGAACAATGTTGGTAATTTAAATACACATTTATTGTGTTCATTAACACAATTTTCAACTTTTTTTAACTTTAACACCTTTATGAATTTTGGCAGTGTCTACGTTTTTGTGTTTTAGTTTTCTGAGTGTCATTTTGGACATAAAATAAAGTTATTCAAATCCCAGCGTGGAACATCTATATCTGTCCCAAACTTTCTGTGTCGCTGTTTATAAAACTAAGTTTGGTGAAGAACAAAACAAAATGTTGAAACGATTCTCTCTGTTCCTCAGTCGGTTCCTGTGCTCCTGAAACACAAAGCTGTGCTTTTTAAACAGAACCTCATGAGTTCTGTTCTGGCCGTCAGGCTGAACGGCTGGATGGTTTTCTTCATCGGAACAGCAGATGGACAGATCATCAAGGTGGGTAGAAAACTAACAACTGAGAGGAAAAAATTGTTCTAGTAAAATAAGTAAACAGATTTGTATCATTTATGAACACAGTGACAATGTCACATTGATGTATAAAACAGTTTTCTAGTGAAACTGTTGAATTATTTTGGCTCTTTAGCTCATTTTTAAAATGCAACTTTTACATGTTATATGTTTTCATGTCGAATTATGAAAATCTTACCGACAACAAAGAAAATTACTACACAAGTGTTGAGGTTGAGCAGATAACCCCAACTGTATCTCCAACCTCCTTGTTGTTGTTTTCAGCTTCCTGTGGACAGGAATTATCAGCCCTCCTGTCCTCAGATCCTCTACAGAACCAGTGGAGACAACAAAGTGTTTCCAAAAGTCCAACTGGATCCAGTGGATCAGAAACATCTCTATGTGCCGTTTAAAAACCAGGTAGATTGGAGCTTTTTCATGTGGCGTTCACTTGCCCTGCCTGTTGATGTGTTTCTGAAACACGGTTTTCTGCTCCAGGTGAAACGTGTTCCAGTGTCAAACTGCAGAACTTACCAAAGTGTGAAGGATTGTCTTTCTGCCCAGGATCCATTCTGTGTCTGGTGTGTCTCTAAGAAAAGGTCAGAAATTCACCTGCAGCTCAATCCTTCATCTCAACTTTATGATGACACATTTACATTTTTTCAGCTGCTCATTTAAAGACGACTGCAGAGCTTCAGAGAGGCTGTCCATCCCTGATGAATCCAAGCAGAAAATAGTTTCTCACAGATTTCTGAAGGACTCCACAGGAGAGGTGGGTTATTAATTAATAAATTAATGACTGTATTCATCTGGAACTATCAGTTATTATCGTCTTATATTTGTTCTTTTCTCAGATGAAAATAATCATCCAATCACACCTGACTATAGAGAAGAAGGTTCAGTCTAACTTCACCTGTGATTTCTCTACAACCTCCAGCCAGCTTTGTAAAAAACAAGAACCAAAACCACAGTACCCACAATGCACCTGCATTCTCAATGACCCTTTCCCTGCTGATGGTCAGTGATGGTCAGGAAGTCTTTAAACATTTTGTTCCAGCTATTAAAGTTTTGTACTTTATCTTGGATTTACAGATCTTGACGTTACCGTGACGATCAGCCTTGGAGACACATTTCTGACAGAAAAAATAAAGATGGTCAACTGTTCCAGTATCCAGGGGCAACCAAGTTTTCACCTGTAAGTTCCTTTATCTTTTATAATACAGATTTAATAACAACTGATATCATCCCAAAGTCTAACAGTATAATTGAACTCCAGTGTTTTCATAACAACTCTACTCTGCATAAAATCTGAATAATACAAATATTGTAGCTGATATTTAAATCTGACAGATTACATGCTAGTAGAATCATCTGTTTCCTGTTGGAATTGAAAGGAAAGGATTATTGTTGAGTCCTGAGAAGCTTTATTATTCATAATGTTTCATGAACAGGAATGATGTCATCACTGCAGCTTGTTGTTTCTAGAAGAATCTGTATCATGTGTCATAATGTTTGATTAAAGCTCAGATCAAACTGGGAGTGTTTTCTGTCCAGGTGTCAGCGGTGCATCAGAGCAGGATGTGGATGGAGACAGAACAGCTGCTCCTGGGAAACTGATGCAGTCAGCAACGTAATCATGAAACATTTTATGACATTTAGATGAAATTCAGAGAAGTTTCTTCTCAGATAATGCTTGTTAGACATAATTACATTTCCTTAACATGAATATCTATTGTTTTTGTTTTTTGTTTGGTTGTTTTTTTACAGTTTCTGTGTTAAACTGGACTAATGTCATCTGGAACAGCTTCATAAAATGATCTGATAAATGTCATTTCCCTCTTTCTGCAGGACATTTGTGCAAACATTGAGCAGTTTGGGAGAAATTTTTCTGTGAGTCAGCATTTTTAAGTTGATCTGAGTTCAGTTATAACCAGCGAGTTATATTTTCAGTATAACTCGTTGGTAATGTGAAACATTTGTATTTTCTGCTCCTCCAGAAACCAGAGATCTCCTCCATCTCTCCCAGTGTCGTTTCTTTCTATGGCAGAAATCAGGTTGTGTTGTCGGGTCGGAACCTCAGAGATGTGACCAGAGTCAGGATTAAAGCAGACCTGGACTGTGACCCAAAGGAGTGAGTCGTTTTGTTCTTTACTACAGTATGTAAAAACATTATGTGTATTCTATAATATATGTTCACTCATTTTGTTAGGGCAAAGAAAGTTATTAAATTAAATGACTTTAAAATGTGTTTTCTGACTGAGAAAAATGTTCAGTAACTCTCCTCTCTAATAGAGACTTTTACATTATGTGGCATAAAAAGTGACACTTGTTCATCCTCTGTCTGATTGTACAGACATGAACTTTCACATGAACAGTAGCAGGAGCTTGTAGGCTTTGTGGTGACATTTCTGTTTTAGGAGATTTTTTTTGCTTGTTGCAGTCGGTTTTCAGAGTGAACTTGCTCACAGCTTATTGCTTGTTTCATAACTAGTTACTGTATTGTGATTTTTTTGGTGTAAAGCATTATGAGTTGCCTTGTTGCTGAAGTGTGCTATACAATTTGACTTGTGATGCACAGGATGCTAGTTTCTAGTTTTCAGTTTGTCTCTCTGTGTTCTCTGGTCAGATCCCCGGTGTGGAACAACAACGGCTCCAGTCTGACCTTCCATATTCCCAGCACAGAAGCTAAAGGTCTGGCCAAAGTCTGTGTTCTCCTTCCAGACGGGAGTTGCCACGGCAACTTCACCGTCACCTATCAATCATCACCAATCTGCACTAATATTACACCAAGCAGCAGCTGGAGAAGGTATTTAAACTTTTTTTGCAAAAAAAAAAAATAAAATATAGATTAATAATTTCTAGCATCTGCAGAGAACCATTTATTTATTTATTAAACTAAAAGTTTATCTGTAGGCCAGGTAAAACTTCACACCTCCAGATTTTTTTGTTGGACTTCTTTAAACGTATACAGAAGAAATTTCTTTATTGCTTCTGTATAATTTTTTTATACAGAAATTTTTCTGTTTAAGGAAGCCTGTATACTTGATATTCACAGGATTACACTGCAAAAAAAAATAAATAAATAAAAAAAACTCTTACCAAGTATTTTTGTCTAGTTTTTGTCTAGACAGATATAAGACAAAACTAACTTAAAAATAACTTTTCAGTAAGACATAGGAGCTGGTTTTAAATCAATCTTTGAATATAAATGTAAAAAACAAATGAGTTAGCTCCACTAGTAAATATTTTTACTTGTAATAGAAAATTGTCTTGTTATAAATGGAAAAGAATCTGCCCGTGGAAATAGAACTTTGTATCTCTATTCAAGAATTATTGAGTTAAAACAAGCTCACTTATCTTGCTGAAAAGTTACTTTTACGTCGATTGTGAATCACTTCAAGTGTAGAAAATATACAGAAGTGCTTGGTAGGATTTTGTGTTTTTGCAATGTGCTGACACTTCCTTTCCACTTGGATCTTACTTTTGCTCTTCATCAAGGGAATAAATACATTTCATCTGAAACAACTAAACAACCTGTGGTCATCTGAAATGTGAGCAGTTAAACCCAGCTGAGAAGGTTTTTGAACAAACAGATGTTTACCTGACTTCCACTTTCATTCCCAACTTGTTCCTTTTTTTCCAAAAAGAACAATAAAAACCACAGACCCCCATTTTTTAGTTTGACCCCCACTCCTTTGTAACTGTTGTAATTTACAGAAACTTGTTGAAGCAAACTGTTGTATTAACAGTTACATGTGAAAACTGACACTTCCTGAACAACCCATTTTCACTTCAACATTACTTCCCCTTTAAATGCAACGACTCTGAATCCATTAGTTACTCTGCAGTCTCAGAAACATAATGGACTACTTCATTGTAAAAATAAGAATACCATAAACATTGGTGTTTCTGTCATTTAATATTTGAATTCCTGCAAATGAAAAGCATTCATTGAATATTTTCTACATCTGGATGTCTTTCAGCTTTTTATTATTTGACATACTTTTTTAATATGTCAGCCAGTATTGTAGCTGGTAAAACTCCTGAGGAGGAAGTGAAGCACCATGTGCCCAGTTCAAAATGGATTTGGACAATTTATTGCACGTCTTCCTCTTCTTCCCCCTTTCCTGTCTGCCATCTGTCAAATGAAAGAGGCCAAAAAATGGAGGAATTGAACAAACTACAAGAACTTCAGAGCAAGAAGCTAAAAACTTTAAAGTCTTCTTAAGATATAGAATTTCAAAAATGAAGAAATTACTTTTATAGACCAAGTTTGACAACATGAAATGAGCTAAAAGATCTCAAAACCAACACCCGTCTTCATGAGTCAATTAGAGGTCAAACCTAGAGTGACCGGCAGTGATGACTCACCCAGGAAGCTACAAAAGAACCAAGAACAAAAAACATTTTGAGTCTATAACAAAGATAAAGGTTATAAGACCAAAACCTCTGCAGGGCAAAAGTAACACAATTTGTTTTTTAAAAAAAAGTAATCTTGATGATTTAAGACTTGTGAAAACTGCTCTGTGGATTGGCAAGATGTGGGAGGTGAATGTCAAATTAAATCTAACTTAAAACTAGCAGAACAATTCAAAGAAAGAATCATACAGAGTGTGAAACACGGTGGTGGTAGTGTGATGCTTTAGGATTGCTTTTCCGCTTTAGACAGTGGATGAGTTGGTGGAACCAAGAGTTTCTGCTTCCTGCTAGATGGAGAATGACGAGGCATCAGTCTGTGACCTTCAGCTCAAGTGCAGTTACTGCATTCAGGACAGTGACGTAGACAAGCAAAACCACAACTGATTTTACTTGTTGCCTGTTCAAAGTCTAGATCTAAATCTGACTGAAATGTTGTGGTGGGACCTTTAGCACAGTGTTCATGTTCAAAAACCCTCCAGAGCAGCTGAGTTAAAACAGTTCTGCTAAGAGGAGCAAGTAAAGTTATTGTTTTCTTATATAGAGCCAGATTGGTGTGTTTGAAAACCTGAACCATTTAAATGTGACAAAAACAGAAACACAAAAAAATTATGAAATAGTAAATACTTTCTAATCTACAGTTAGAAGAGTCACAGGTGGTACACTGTCAAAAAACTGGTCAAATTAAAAGTGAGTAAAGTGTGTTTGTCCTCTCTGTGTCCTCCAGTGGGGGCAGGATGATCACTATTTCTGGGACTCACCTGGATTTGGTGGAGGGGATCACACACAGCCCCACCCAGCAGGAAGTCATGTCTCCCATGAGCAGCAGCTATCAGGTAACTGCAGACAGAAACTCTGTTATCAGCATACAGTGAACTACATCATGCTACATTTTTATTTTCAACAGACTCTCATCTATGAAACACCTGCAGCCAAGAACCCTCTGGTGTCCAGCAGCACCGTGTTTCTGAAAGTGGTCAATGTAACGTTGGCATGCTCTAAGGAAATAACTTACTATCCTGACCCAGAGTTCTCCAGCTTCACAGCCGTGAAGGAAAGGGAAGATGTTCGCATCACTATTCAGGTAAGGCCTTTTCTGTTCTCCTTTGTTCACTCAGACATGTTGATGTTACATTAATGAAGGGAAATCTGGTTTTGTTCTTTCAGAAAAAGGCTGATAACCTGCAGATGACAGGAGCAGAGCTGTCAGTTGTGGGAATTCAGGATGAAATTGAAAATGCCTGCATCATAAAACCCGAAGAAATCAGCAACAAGACAGAAACCTTTATCTGTGAGATCAAAGGACTGCAAAGCTCTGACATTGATATGGTCAAGGTGAATACTAAATTCATGGTAGTATAAGTTTAATCATTTGAAGAGCTGTTGGAATCCTGTGTTTTTTAGCTGCAGCTACAACAGTTTTCCCTGTCAGTCTCTCACATTACTTGGTTAACTTGAACCAAGAAACAGGACAGAACATGTTGATGGAAGCAGATAAACTAAAATGACTATAATTTTGTGAGAAAACTGGGCAAATTCAGAAAATAAAGTCAAACCAGGAACAGACAAAGAAACAGAAGAAGAGCTGTAAAGTTATTGACACAATGCTAAAAAAAAACTTTTTAACCAAATTGAATAATAAACAGCTCTTGACTGCATTAGTTGAAAACTGGAATCAGTTGGAATGTACAGTATCTGATTGACGTAGAATGTGTCTGTTTGTACCAAACTTCCTCTTCACCACTTGCCCATTATTTCAAATGATTAGTGGTTGTTGTTGGCACTTGTGGAGGCACAACTAGTTATTTTTGTTCAGGGAGGTTTTATTTTCACTTTTGAAAATAACAAAAACACCAGATCAGATTCTTCTAGAAGCTAACCCAGTGATTATGTTGTAAGAATGTCTCTAGTTTTCTCTTTATGCTTTATGTGACTGATGCTTTAGAGAGAGTTTTGGCTTTATAACAGTTTCAGCATTTAGCCTATTTAAAGCTGTAACATCCATTTGTTCTATGAATTATTGGGTAACACTTCATTTGAAGGGGTGTGTATAAGACTGACACGAGACTCATAAACATGACATAAAATCTGCAGAGTTTCACTCAGTGTCGGATCACCAGGCTTTGCTTGTACCCCCACCAAGCTTAGAATTGCTAATTTATTTTGGTGTTTTTTAATGTTTGCTTTTTTTAAAAAGACTTTATAGTTGGTGTTTGGTTGTTAATCTTACAGTCTTCCAATAATGCAATAACTATCAAGTGATATTTTCAAATTTCCTGTCAACTATAAACATGTTACCTCATAAACATGGCGGTCAGCTGGATGAATGACTGACGCCACGAACATCAGACTTAGCAACCCTGATTATGAACATGAATGACTCTTCATAAATATTTACAACTGGTGTCATGAAGTGTCATTCAGTAAATAATGACACTTTTAATGCAACGTTCAATTAAAACTTGCATTAAAAGTCATTTAAAAGTGCCAACTTTGCATTACAGGTGTCATTATTTAAATGACACTTTATGACAAAAGTCATAAACCTTCATGAAGACACCACTTCATGTTCAAGACGGGAGTTATGTCATACTTACCACAGTCTCATGTCAGTCTTAAACACACCCCTTCAAATAAAGTGTTACCAACTACTGATTGTGGTCTGTTACAGGTCAAATATGGATATGAATCTATAACACTGAACAAATCATCTTCATTGTTTTATGTAATACTGCTGGTCATATTCCTGATCCCCATCACCCTGGTTGGTAAGTGCTCCATGGTTTAGGCCTCCTCCAACAACACTGCTGGAGATTTCTCTTTACGTGTCGGCTCCTTCATTCCAGTGGTGTTTTTCGTCTACCGAAGACAACGGCAGCAGTTCACCGTTAGGATGAACAAGTTGATGGAAAACCTGGAGTGTGACATTAGGAACGACATCAGACAAGGTCAGTCCTTTCTTCTGAGTCTGGCGTTAGGTTTGCTTTTTTTCTCTGTTACCTCCTACATTCACCAAGGCTTAATGTGTATTAATCTGATCCTAAGCTTGGGTCAGTTAGTTTGGCTCAACATTATTCATACCGTTGGTGGACTTAGGTTCTAAGTAATAGTTTAATTTGTTCAACATGTTGAAGAGACCCAATCATAGAACCAACTCTGGCCTTCCTCTTCATGAGGTTGTCATAGAAACAGTGTCTTCAGTTAGAAGCCCTTTCAGTTTGCTGTAATACTGACTGCTACAAGAGATTCTTCCTTCCCACAGCCATTACCATCTGTAATAACTCTTTAGAGAATCATGAATAGATAAATTGAGTTTCCCTGTGGGATCAATAAAGCATTTATAATCTGAATTGATTGAGAACCAGTGGAGGCAGCTAAAGATTGCGGTGTGTGAAAGCTGTCATGGCACTAAAGATTGTTCCACTGAACATTGCGATTGCTAAATGAGTTTTGACTCATAATTTTTATATAATATAAATGAAAGCAGATCATATTCATAATCACTGATCGTTTCATTATCTCTTAGAAAATGCCCATCTCATTTCATATCAGAAACAAACTTCCTGCTATAAAGTCAGTATAACAACCTGATGTCCTTAGAGTGGATTTGTTGTTGTTGTTTGTTGTTGTTGTTGGCTTAAGTCTTTTTCAAAATAGAATTTCAGATTAATTTTATTCATCTCTTCAGATGATTCATGAACCTAACTGACTGAAATAGATGCGGTGAAAGGGTCATATTTGCTGTTTGTTTTCCCCTGCCTTCCATGGAGACGGAGTGGGTTGTGTTCTGGTTCAACGGGGAGAACAGAAATAAATCTTATATTAAAGTTTTTCATGTTAACACACATTCTGTGTGACATGCTGCCTGTCCAGTGAATCGGCTTCTGTTTAGAGCTGATAATGAAACATTTACACACTTTATCCTTTAACCTCTTCACTTTCAACTCTTCCACCTCATTGGGCATCTAAAACAAACTCAGTTCCTTTTCGAAGCGCTTCCTTTTTTCACAAGTTAAAGTTGCACAAATTGGCCTGATGGTAAACGGAAGCCATTTTCAGAAACTCATGCTTGACTGCAGCTTTTGCTGAGCTGCTCAGATATAGTATCAATAAACCTGGTGATGTTGCAAACTGATTGTTGCGTTTCCGTGTTACAAGCTGATAAGAAGGAGAAATGTTAACCGTTCTGTGAGTTGTTAGTGTTGCCTTTCCTCCACTGTGTGTTTCCTTCACAGGATTTATAGACCTGCAGACAGAAAAGGCTGACCTGATGGAAAACGTCGGAGCCATTCCTTTCCTGGACTACAAGCACTTTGCTTCCAGAACCTTCTTCCCTGAGGTAAAACCAAGCCCTGTGCTGCGACACAAATCAAACCGATACCCTGGGGATATATAACAGTTACCTTCTGTTTTCCAGAGTGATTCTTTAATTAAGCTGTGCGTCAAAGACATTGGTCAGGTAAGCGTGGATAACAGCTGTGTCTCTTTGGACGCTCTCACGCAGCGTCACTGACGTTTGTCGTTGTCTGATCTGGAATCAGGACGTGGAGAAGATGGAGCTGGATCAGCACTGCCAGAGATTCTCCAGCCTGATCCAGGACCAGCTGTTTCTCACCACTATGGTGCACGCGTTAGAGGAGCAGAAAAGCTTCACCATCAAAGACAAGTAAATCTGATGAAAAATAGAACCCTTATCACTGCAAAACACATCAAATCTTACCAAGGAGGTTTTGTTTCTTGTGCTTGAAATAAGACAAAACTAACATAAAAGTAACATTTGTGGAAGATACAGGAGCTGGTGGGTGCAGTACGTAATTTTTGTTTTTAAAAAAAACCACACACACAAAAAAAAAGTTTCTTAAAAAACATTAAACTGTCACCATGTGGTTATGTGGCTCCTCCTGAGCTACTATTACCATCTAAGACCCGCCTTTTTTGGATACTTTTTAATCTATACTTAATCATTATTCACTTAAAATAAGCTCCTATACCTTCCAGGAAAGTTCCTTGTGAGTTAGTTTTTATCTTATTTGAAGTGTACTGAGATATTTGAACTAAAAACTAAACAAACAAAAAACAGTACTTTGTAAGGTTTTGTGTTTCTGCAGTGGACGGTTCAGTTTACATCTCTCTCCTTCAGGTGCACACTTGCGTCTTTGCTCACTGTGGCGCTTCACGGCAACCTGTCGTACCTGACGGAGGTGATGGAGGTGCTGCTGAAGGACCTGATGCAGCAGAACAGCGCCACCACTCAGCCCAAACTGCTGCTGAGACGCACCGAGTCCACGGTGGAGAAGCTGCTGACCAACTGGGTGTCGGTCTGCCTCTACGGCTTCCTGCGGGTCAGTTCAAGAAAACTGTCCCAAACCAGCCTGATTGTTCCTGTGTAGACTGCTATGATCCCCGTCAGATGATTCTCACTCATTTATCTCCATCTAAGACTTTTGATGCACATCTGATGATTTCTGTAGTTAAGATGTAAAATAATTGACATTGATCAGTGAAGACACTTTTTACAATCATGGCAAAAGAAATACTGAGAAACTCTTTGATTTCTTTTTTTTTGGCCTAGAATTACAGCTTAAAACATCTATAAAAAAACAAACTACTTCCCTGCTTGTTTATAGGAAACGTGACTGTGGCTACAGACAGTTTCAGGTATCAGAGGGGACATAAAATTAGTGCATCGTTCAGTGTCTTCATTTCTTATCATAAATTCTGTGAAAATTGTCTGTCTGGTATACTGGGCTGGTAAAATGTCCCCCTTCAATACAGATTATCTCTGTTTTTGCTTGTTTGTCACACTTCACAGTGAATTGTGACATTGTGTAATATAAAGACTTTTTTATATCACACAATGATAACTTAAGAAAATCAGCAAATGAAGTAAAGATATAATAACGATTTAATTTACGTAGAGATAAATCTATCCAGACCAAACTGGCCTCCTGAGAAAAATCTTCTATCAAAATAAATGCAGCATCTAACTTTGTCTCACTTACTTCAGTTAAGATCAGTGTTCATGACGCAGCAGTAACAAAGAGAAGTGACTAAAGGGCGTCAGATCTAACACCAAAACCGTCGCTCGACATCCGCTGAAGAGAGCACATCGTTCCGTCTCACTAAATCATATTTACAATCACAAACACCTTTTAGAAAATGAGCTAAAATCTGAACATTTTGGGAGGTGTGTGTCCTGTTACATTTTAGAAATGCAAAAAGAAAAAAGAAGAAGAAATAAATGAAGATTTTGGAGTGGCCTAGTCAAAGTCTGGGTGTGGATGCTGGAAAACCTTCCAGTGTGGCTGAAATAAACCAATTCTCCAAAGAAACGGCCTAAAATTTCTCCGCAATGATGTAAAAGATTCACCACCTGTTAGCTGCAGCACTTAGCAGCTGCTGTTACCCGGGTGACGACCAGTCAGAGGAGCCATTTCCTCTTTCACATATATAATGCCATTTGGTTTGGTTCACTCTTTTTTGCTCTTAATAATAATTATTTGAGCACAGCGTTTTCTATGTACTCAGGTCATCCTGGTTATTAAAATCTGTTTGTTCTGAACTTTTTCAGATAAAATAAGTGCAAAAAACTCACACAGCTTTTCACAGCTATATATGTATTTATTAACGTGTCTCTAAGCCGGCTGCCAATTCTGGCTGACTATATTCTAAGTCCAGCTTTTTGTGGAACCACAGGAACCACATGCAACTAAAAGCTCAAAGTAAAATCCAGCCTGCACAGACCTGATGTGTGTAACGTTAGCCAGCTGATTTTCTTATTTTTGTTTTTATCTCTGGCGTCGTGCAGGAAAGTGTTGGGCAGCACCTGTTCCTGCTGGTGAGCGCGCTCACACAGCAGATCTCCAAAGGGCCGGTGGACTGCGTGACAGAGAAAGCTCTGTACACACTCAGCGAGGACTGGCTGCTGTGGCAGGCTCAGGACTTCAGCCAGTTGGTACACACACACACACATGCGCGCACACACACGCCAAGGTTGTTATAGCTAACTGAAACTAACAAAATAACAAAAACTGAAATTGAGAAATGATTTTTGTTAACTGAAATAAATAATGTTTATTTATTAGCCTTTTGAACTGATATGAAAGTTTTTACCCCGCCTCCCCAAACGTTACGATACGCCTTGCTCCTCTTAGAGGCTCTGATGCTAGTCTGTAAAACTGCAATGGTAAAAGTATTGAGAAAACACCAGTCAGTTGGCTGTTCAATGTTAATATGTGGTTCCATTTAAAAAAAAAATGTATCTTCAGTTGAGTATTCATTACCCAATCAAGTTATATATGAACACAATAAAATACTGTGGTTCATTTTTAGAAGCAGAATTTTAAAGAAAAAGGTCAAAGTATTAAAAACCTTCTATTACAAGTTATGAAAACTTAACAAAAATAATAACTAACGAAAACTAGAAAACACTCTAACAAAATGTAACAACAAAATTAAATCAAACTGTAATGGAAAACCCAGAACTATTTTAATAGTGGTATTTATATGACTGCATGGCCTCATGGTTCATGCTAAAACTCTGCATGGTTCTCGGCACGGCGGGCTGCGCTTCCACAAAGCGATGCTTCTTAATTCTCTGTTCTGCTTTTGATTCTCTGGTTTGGTGAAAACAGAACTACAGTCTAGATCGAAAGCTGTCTAACAACTAAACATTTTCAAATAGACTCATTTTACACTTTTGTATTTATTCTTTCTTTTTACCAAGTGTTAATTTTTATTATTGGAAAGCTATTAAGGTTTCAGTATAATCACTGAAGTGAATGCATTTATGGAACTAAGCCAACTTATTAGCAGGAACAGGAACTGATAACAACTAACTTCCTCTCTTTCCTTTGAACATGCATAGCACAACAAATTTACTCCCATTTACCAACTTTTCTATTTTAAAAAAAAATCTGCAGTTTCATCAGAAAACATCTAAAAGGTTTGGAAAAGTAAAAAAATCTAACTACAAACTTGATAAGGCCATATTGTGAGATGTTTGAAGTGTGATAAACTGCTCGGTTTGCTGGTAAAAGTGGTTTTTGACACATTTGGCAGCACTCAGATCAGTAAACTGATAGCATTAAATAAACTGCTTTAAGTGTTTAATACAGCTGTCAGTAAATGTGTGGCCAGTTACATCACATCAGATGTCAGTTGCTCTATTTTTCTATAGTTTGTCTGGTCCTGCATCTTTATTTTATTTTTTTACTCTTCATGACACATTTTTTTGACAAATACATTAAATATTAATTCATACTGACAACATGGACCAAGAACATCACCAGAAGAAAAGCTAATTGCGGGCAAACAGCTTAGAGAACCACAGCTGAAGATGAATGTAAATGATTTTGCAGACGGGCCGTCTTGTTGTTATTGCTACATGCGTCTCCCCTTCGCCCCGTCCCACTGCACACTCCGCCGGTGGAGCCGAGTCGCACACTTTAAAGTATCAGAAACGGCCAGCAGACTTCCAAGCCAAAGTTAATAGTTTCCCTGAGTTTGTTGAAAAGCAACTGAACTCAGTATGTCACCAGATGATTCCATTAGCATGGAAGAGGTCACACTCACATTTAGCAATGTCTAAATAAATGTAACTTAAAGCCTTGAAAATCACTCTAACATTTATTTAGTGTTTTATTTTTCCTACCCATTTGGACACAATCTTGAAGGTTTGCATTGGATCATTATCCAAACCGGTGGGCTGGCATTCTGCTCCAGGATTTTCAGAATACGTGGTTGTGACAATTATGAGAAATCATCCAGATCGCAGAAGCAGGCCCAGACCATCACCCTGCCACCATGAACTGTTTATTTTCAGTTTGTCGTTTTCTGGGTGCCTTTAGTTTTAAACCAGATGCAACAGGAAGCGCCTCTTCCTGTGGCGACTGTGGCTGTATGGTAGAGTAGTTGTCTTTCGATCGGAAGGTTTTAGGTTCGATTCCAGCTTCCGCCTCCATATGTCGATGTGCCTCTGGGGAAGGCACTTAACCCCAAATTGCCTACTGATCTGTGTATTGGTGTATAAATGTGTGTTTGTGAGTGCAACTGGGTGAATGTGACTCTAGTGTAAAGCGTTTTAAGTGGTCAAAATGACTGGAAAAGCGCTAGATAAGTTCAGTCCAGTTACCATTCCTAAAGCTTCCACTTTTCTTCTGAAGTGGTTTTGGTCTTTAGAACTCTGCTCATGATTGGAGATGGATTTATGTGTTCACACAGGACCAGGTGGGTGTGGATAGGAAGGTTTTCTTTCCCTCAAATAGTCATTATTTGAAAAATGTATTTTATGTTTTTATTCATAAAAATATAATATAAAAATTACTTGAAAACTCCAAAGTATGACAAAAAAAGAAGCAAAAACATATACATTTAACATATCAAATAAAAGGCATAAATACTTTACCTTTATTATGCAGGCAAAGAGAAAAATGAATGAGATCTTATCTGTGTTTGCACCTCCAGAAGCTGAAGGTTCTGTTCGCGGTGGGCAGTGATGGAGAGGTGAGCGAGCCTCTGGAGGTGGACGCCCTCAGCTGTGACACCGTGGAGCAGCTCAAAGAGAAGATCCTCAACACCTTCAAAACCAAGTTTGGCTTCGCTTACAACACGTCTGTCAGAGATGTCAGTGTTGGTGAGTGGAACTGACAACACTGATGGGCTGCAGCGTTCACACGCAGGGTCCTTCACAGGACGAACAAAGGAGCAGATAAAAGACCTGATGCCCCAAAAACAATGACACGTGACATAAACCACAAACAGGGAGGAAATGTTAAAATGACCATATTAGGAAAATGAATAGATCTTTGTGGTTCAGATGTAGTAAAGTTGGGGTGGTCCAGGAGTTAAGCTCTACCCGCATACAGAGAGAGACCTTCTCTCTCTCTCTATATATATATATATATATATATATATATATATATATATATATATATATATATATATATATATATATATATATATGTCTTACCATTTTCAAATAAAAAGGCCACTAAAGCCAAAAAAACTTTAATGCAATGAGGTCTTTAATAAACTGAGGGCTGTACATGGTTTATATCAGACCATCAACTCTGAAATGTATTTAGACCCAAGAAAAGTATTCACCTCTTTATTGTTGTCCTCTTTTGACTACTACAGTCCCTGCAGCAGTGATGGGCCAACTGTTGTTAATTATCATCAGTACAGATACTGCAGGAGAAGTTCTACTACTTCACAAAATGAGCTAACAGTATCATGTAGATGGTGATTAAAAATAACCCAACCTAACCTAACAACACAAACGAGTTCTGACCTGTGAAGTGAGATGTGAACCATGTTAGCACAGTGTCAGACAATCCTGCCCACTTGGAACCATAACTGCCTCAATATATAGTAGATTATTATCAGAGCCTCCAGATTATGTCTTTAAATGAGTTTTAATCTCTGCAGTTGTCCTGTGGAAAGTGAAGAATCTAAATCCACAATATTTCAGATGCAACACAGATGAAGACTTCTTTTAAGAAACTTGTAGGTACTGAGTAAAGTGAGCAGGTTGGGTTTCTATCAGATCCATGAATCAATGGATTAAAGAAAAGAACCATTTACCAGTGGTGGAACAAACTACTTCTGGTCTTATTCTCTGGATTGTATCATTGCTAAACCTACTGAAAAAAAACCTGCTAAAATTAGAGGTGTATGGATAAATCAGCCCAGATTTCCTTCATTTTGGAAAATCAGCTGCTCTTATTTACCTCTGCAGAGGCCTTGAAATCAGCCCCTGTCCCCTTTTGCTTTGTTTTGACGTGTGCTGTCAACGACAGTCACCCAACTGTTGCCAACTCAGCAACTTTGTTGCTACATTTAGCAACTTTTCAGACAACATCAGAATCAGCAGGTCAGGCGTTTTACAGATTGTCGATTAGTCAGAAAACTGCCATCAGTTCATCCTCAGTTAAAATGCTGGAATAAGTACAGAAGAAAAACAGTTCTGTATTTTCGTGATAAGATCAGTTGCATCACTTTACCCACTGAGCCGATGTCACCAGAGTCATTCAAACCACAACGCCAGTATCTGTGACAGAAAACCAAACTTTGCTTTTTATTTTTACTCTGCTCTGCAGCAAATATCTCTTATCTTTCCGTTTGAGTAACTTAGCAACTTTTTCTCTGTGATGGGAAAAAACAAACTGGTGAGGGTTTCCTTCCTGCAGTGACCCGTGACCGGAAGGCAAAAATGTTGACACTTTGTTCCGAAACTGCAATTTCTAAATTAATAGGGTTTATTTTCTATATTCTGCCAGAGTACGAGAGGGATGGATTGTTTCTTCCTCTTCAGGAAGTGGACAGAGGCTCTGAGGTGATCGGGGAGGTGACGAAGCTAAACACACTCAGACATTACAAGGTGAGAACAAAAACGGCTTCAGTTAGTCTTACTTCAGTCGTCAGGTATGAGTACGCAGTGTTCCATATTATTATGAAAATGTTGTGCTATTAAATGTATAGATGGTATTGTGTGTCAGGGCTCTTTGAATCACTATAATTCATTTCAGAGATCTGGGTTGATTAGTTTTTCTGGTGAGCTCAACTAAAGGAAATCTACTTAAGAAGGATGTTCCACATTATTAATCAGGCCACAGGTTTCAAGCAGTATGGGAAAGAGAAAGAATCTCTCTGGTGACGAAAATCATCAGATAGTGTAGTGCTGTATGACAAGATATGAAAACATTAGATATTTAATAAAAACTGAAGCGTTATCGTATTGTGAAGAGATTTGTGGCTGATTCAGAACAAAGATGAGTTTGTACAGATAAAGGCATGATGAGGAAAGTTTCCTTAGACAAATTGATGGGATTAAGAGAGCAGCTGTTAAAATGTCCTTACAAAGCAGCAAATGGTTATTTGAAGCTGCTGGAGCCTCTGGAGCCTCAAGGTGGAGGATCCTCCAGAGGCTTGAGGTGCATCAACCTACTATTCAGCCACCCTAACCAGTGGTCACAAGCAGAAACAGTCACAGTGGGTCCAGCCGTACATGAAGATTAATTTTCAAACAAACTTGTTCACTGATGACTGTTGTGCAACCCTGGATGGTCCAGATGGACGCAGTAGTGGATTGGTGGTGGACGGCCACCACGTCCCAACACAGCTGTGACATCAGAAAGCAGGTGGTGGAGTCATGCTGTGGGCCGAAATCATGGGGAGAGAATCATTGGTCGACCCCTTCAGAGTCCATGAAGGTGTGAAAATAACCTCAGCAAGTATGTAGATTTTCTGACTGATAACTTTCTTTCATGGTTCAAAAAGAAGAGTCATACCTTCAGTAGCAAAATCATCTTCATTCATGACAATGAACCATCTCATGCTGTAAGGAATACCACTGTGTCATTGGCTGCTATGGGGATAAAAGGGGAGAAACTCATGGTGTGGTAACCATCCTCCTCTGACCTCTGACCTCAACCCTATTGAGAACCTTTGGAGTTTCCTCAAGCAGAAAATTGTTCTGTGATATCAAAGAAGGTCCTATGTTAACATGTAACTCAGTCTGTATTTGATGAAACAGCTTTTGATGTTATTACATGTGAACACTTAATGCTGCACATTCAAAGAATGAAAATATCACTTGCATAATAATTTGGTACACGATATATTGACGTGTTGCAGTGCTGAGTCAGTGCTGTTTGACAGAGTCCAGTTAGTTAAAGCAGAACACACACATCGTCTGTAACAGGGAGCAAATACACATTTACCTCTGAGTTCCTCACACCCCAAACTCAAACTTTCAAATATTACAGAAAGTTAATTTTAAACCATCACCAGATTTGGTCTGAGCAGAAAGGCTTGCATTAATGAAGGTGAAGGTGAAGGAGCTGTTCTTGAGCTCCCTCAGTTCCACTTCCACTTTCTGTCAAACTCTCGGCCCACTTTACACAGAATGAAACGTTTTGTCCTCGGAGCCAGCAGCATGCTACAGAGAGGAAATGGAAAGCTCCTTTCATCTTTTTTGTCATCGCATCCAGAAAGGGTCAAGCTGTTTATCTGAAATAAATAAATAAATAAATAAAGGCAAATGGATGAGGAGAAAGTGGGTCCTAATGGCTTCTAATACTGTGTAGAGCAAACTTGTGTGTATTGTACGTTGTTGTACAACACACACATTGTTCCAAGTCATGATGTTCGACAAAATCTACTTCATGTCCTCTCGTTTGGACCCTTCACTATGAGATGTTGTTACTTATCCGCCACATGTAGCAGGATGAGTAACAAGTGTGACAACAGCTTATCTGGTTTTTACTAAACTGGAAGCTCAGAGTAGCAGGACATGCTGTCATGTTTTCAATCAGTGAAAATGGGAAAACCAAACCAGGTTTCAGCCTTTAGCTGCTTCAGAGGCATTTTCTCCGGCCGGCTGATTGGTTAATTCTGCTGTGGTTTGTGGTTGTGTTCAACATATTGAGTTTGCTCTGCTTTAGGTTAATGATGGGGCCACCGTGAAAGTGCTGTCAAGGAAAACTCATCCTCCACTCAGCCCACAGGGGAGTGTGAAAGGTAAGAACTTCATGGCTTCACTTTCAACCACGGAATGCATTTATGACAGATTCATGTTGCATGTTTTTATATCGTTGAACCTCTGAGCTGTGACCATGTTCACACTTCTGCTGAGGTGTGTACATCATCATCATCAACTTCATCATCTTCATCTCTGTTCTAAATTCAGAGTTTCTTCTGAGGCAAAGGCCTCCTCCTCACAATAAACAGTAGCTGCAATAAATGACTGCTAAAATAGACTCTGATATACAGCACAGCTTCCTAATACCCACAACACATCAGGCTAACTTTACTGTCTGTTCAACTCAGAAATATCAAAAAGTCTCATTGAAAAGTTGATGTAATGACTGTGATCCTTTAGAGTCTAAAGAATCAAAGTCTGCTGACGTCAGACCTGATAAACCTCAGTGGATCACAGCAGATGTTTCCACCGTCCATTCTGCCTGAGGACACACAAAACTTAAATTCTTCCTTCAGACTCTAGAACCTTCCAAATAAAATCAAATTTATTACATCCGGAAAAAAAAAACAACAGAAGACTGCTAACATTGCTCAGCAGCAGTCCAGTTTCTTTTCTCCTTAGCTGAGCTAAGAAGCTCCTGGTTTCATCTCTGGTTCAGGACTGACTGACCCACTGGGACAGTCAGTCCCAGCACTTTAATCTGCTGCACTTTAATCTCTAATTTGTCAGTCTGGTGTTTGAACATGGCCTCACAGAGACGGCAACATTCAGGGCCCCACAGAAAAAGGAAAAGGTCAAAAAAAGGCCCCACAAAACATTTGTGCCGATGGAACCCAAATGCCTAGCTATGGCCCTGTCAATTTGATTTATTATTATTATTATTATTATTATTAATTAATTAATTAATATCTGTAGATCTTTCTGCTATATTTCTTCTTTCCACTCAACTTTCCATTGCTGCACTTTGAACCAGGCAGCTTCCTCAACAATGACTCTGTGCAGGTTGTTGATGACTTTTGTCTGCTTTTCTCATTCCTGTAACTAAAAGGTCTTTATTGGTCTTTATTTTCTAGCATCAAATCTTCCAAAAATTCTTTCTGGTTGAAAAATGTTTTTGTCAGGAAGCTTCATTTACATACTTTATATGCAAATAAAACTTCCTGTAGAACATTTGCATACTTAGAGTCACAATATTTAGACTTCATTTTATGTCATTTTAGTTGACATATTAAATAAATAATTCTTATTAACAATCTCACTACGAGACAAAGCATCCTGATTGGGTGGAATATTATATTGGATGAAGACCTCGTATGCAAGACGTTCTGATTTCTGATGTTTTGCTCCAAGTAAAAATCATTATTTGCAATCTGTTTTTCTCACCTAGATGATGAAAACTTCAGTGGAAAATACTTCCATTTGGTAGGAGACGGTTTGCATTTTCTATCAAATGGACCTGCGTTAGTCATTGCGTGGCTCTGATGTGAGGGTTTGGTGTGGTGGTGCAGATTGACCCCGATGTGGTGGAGGACCACGGGAAGAACCCAGAGAGGAAGAAGCTGAAGCTGAAGGAAGTGCACCTGACCAAGCTGCTCTCCACCAAGGCAAGAGGAAACTTTCCCCGCGCAAAACAGAGAGCCGCACCAGCAGAACCGATACCAGCTGAAACAACGGCCAACGTTTGGATCGTTTCAGTATGAGCCGTGCATTATCCCGTGTTGTCCTGTCTCTTTAAGGTGGCCGTTCATTCCTACGTGGAGAACCTCTTCAGGTCCATCTGGGGGATGACCCAGAGCAAAGCTCCCCTCGCCATCAAGTACTTCTTTGACTTCCTGGACACTCAGGCAGAGACCATGAAGATCACCGACCCAGATGTCCGACACATCTGGAAGACCAACAGGTACGGATGAGCTTCCCGGCGTCTGATTGGACAGTAACGACCTCTAAGGAAGCCAATTAAAACAGACGCTGCTTCTGTCCACACCAGCTTGCCGCTGCGCTTCTGGATCAACATCCTGAAAAACCCGCAGTTTGTGTTCGACATGGAGAAGACGCCTCACCTGGATGGCTGCCTGTCGGTCATCGCTCAGGCCTTCATGGACTCCTTTTCTCTGAGCGAGACCCAGCTGGGGAAGGTGAAGATGTTTTGCACATTTGTCTCCTTTTGCACAATCACAGGAAGTGCTGTTTCCGTCTTTTTTCTTTTTATTTTGCTGAGACAGATGGCAGGACTCCAAGGTACGACTGCAAAAAAAATGACTTCTAATGAATCTTGATGTTTTCCAGCATGCACCAACCAACAAGCTGCTCTATGCCAAAGACATTCCCAAGTTCAAGCAGGAAGTGAAGGCTTACTATAAGCAGATCAGGGAGCAGCCAGCAGTGAGCGATGCTGAATTTAAAGACTTCCTGAAGGGAGAGTCCAAGGTAAAGTCCAGTTTTGCACAAATCCAATGAGAAATTTATGTTTGTCATTAAATATTTCGGCAAAATCTTTCATCTGCCAGAGATGTTCCCGATGTCTTACTTTTTTTTAGGAGAAAAAGAAAAAACTAGACACTGAAAAAATCAAGATGGCAGCCATCATGGTCATATAAGAAAACAAAATTTGCCGATGTCAGACAAACTGGATAGAATCCCACTCAAATAAGATTTACTGATATTTTTACTTTTTTGAGTTTTCAAGATGGCCACCATGGTTGTCATGGAAAATAATTTTTTGCTCTGCAATCGAATGTTTGGTATCAAATTAGAGCCTCCATGTTTTTGAACCATAGAAATCACATATATTATTTTCTTGATCTTGTGTTTCTTCTTTTCTGCTGAATATTTTTCCAAAATGGCCGCCGTAGTTGCAATGGAGAATATATGTTTGGCAGTAGTTATTGGGTCAGCACAGCTAACCAGTCAGCTTCACTTCCATTAATTTACCTAACAAGAACCTTGGCTTTGTTCATTCTAAACCGCTAAACACATTTTTTTAAAATTAGCAAGAGCTAATGGCACGAGGAAGGAGTAACGATTGTTGTGTTACTCAGTAGTCTTCAGTTTGTTTTAGCTCCCTATTATTACTTTATGGATGTGATGAAAAGCTGTTCATTTTTATGCGTGCATCCGTACTTGACAGATTTTTTTTTTTTCCAGTAGCGGTGAACGCTGCAGCAATGATGGACTTGTAGGAATCCTTTTACAGGTTACACAGACAATGTTGTGCAAAACCAATCCTATGTGGCTGTATATAAACTGATTTCTACCAGAACTTAAAGAGGCAGGCCGACACAAAATGGGGCTTAATTTTAAAGCGGAAGAACGACGCAGGATGGGCTTTAGAATACATTAAAGAACTGATTGAAATTCAGCTCCCTATATATACAATAATAGTGAAATATTGATATTTGTAGTTTCAGCAAACCTCGAGTGTAGTTTAGTAAAATAAGTGTCTATTAACTCAAAGGTACAGTATGAAGAGTCAGTGGCAAATTCACTCTACAAAAGGAGGGAATGAGATTTCCTCCAGTGGTTCAGGCAGTGAACTAATCAGGTCGTGACACTTACAGAGACGAGATGGCTGATGTTTACAGGCTATTGATTTCATGGCAGCCATGATGACTGGCCTCCGTTTTTTTTTTCTTGTTTTTTCAGAAACATGAAGGCGAGTTCAATGAAGCGGCGGCCCTCAGAGAACTCTTCAAATTCATACAGCGCTACTTCACAGAGGTCAGTCCTCACATCCACCTCGGCTCCACTGCTCCAGCTTCATGATGCTTTTACTGTTAGTTAAAAATCCCCATTTTAATTAGTTGTGCTGCAGATTAGAACCATAATGCACTGCTAACAGATAGACTGGAAGCTGAGGGCAGAATCACAACCTAATGCAGCTTTTTGCTTTCTTAATGACCACATATCTTCCCATCTGATTTTTGCTGGAGACAACAAATCCAAATTGGGAGACTTTCAGCAGCACAAACAGCCTAATGCAGGCCAGGAAACGCTGCTGGATTAGATTTACTCTTCTGGTAAATCCGCCTCTCAGAAACATGGACTCACATTCTGAACGTGTTGAAACTATGGTGGTAGTTAGTCTGCTGCCGTTTCCACACGTCTGTCAGAGATGTGGAAAGCTGCAGCAGCAACTCGAGTTGTGAAACTGAATGTCACATGAAACGCTGCGCAAAGGAAATGAGTAGAGCTTCTTTTGCTTCACGTCAGCCTGTTGTTTCCGGTTCTGTTCTGCAGAGCAGGACTTCTTTCTTATCAGCTTTCCAGATGTTTCCAACAGAAAACTGAAAAAGGACCAGCAAAACAGAAGCTGCACAAACACGAGTGACGGGAAATCTAGTGTTTATTGTTGGTGGATCTTAGGAAAATTAGTTCACATTACATCGATCTGGATTTTTCCGCAGATTAAAGAGAAGCTGTCCAGTAACGGCGCCCCCGCTGAGCTGTTGGAGCAACTGCAGCATGTCAAAGACTTGTTTGACGGACTGAAGAGCTGCTCCTGGAACTGAGCGCTAATGCTGACCTGACGTGAACTACGACAGGAAGGGAGGAGCTGCTTCCACATCTAGGATGACAAACGCTGAACTGGCAACGCGTGTCGTCTCCTGCAGCAAACGTGGAGCTGAAACTCTGCTTCAGAGATCAGCTGCTAACGTTCAGGGAAGGTTTGTGACCAACAGGCTGGATCTTCTGCTCTAAAGCCTCAGAGAGACGATGGGAACTAAACCCTGGGATGTTTCAGGAGCTAAAACAGAAGTCACCTGACGAACAGTAGCATTTAATATCACATTAAGACAGAGGAAGCCACAAATGAGTCACAAAGATCCCTGAGTAATTGTTCAAGTAAAAATAACAATCTGTACATCATCTCATGTGCAAGTTGCAGCATGTCGTGCTTTTTGTCACAGCTGCATACAAATTATTTCCTCCTCTGTGGTTTAGACCAGGGGTCTGCAAGCTGATGATACTTCATACACCACTTAATGGCACAGGAGAATTTTTTTTTTTTTACATTTTGTAAAAGTACATTGCATTTTTCCATTTTGCATAAATATGACTTGTTTCCACAAGGAACATTAATTTACTGTAAAAGTTAAGTTTTCCTATGATATAAAATTGTTGTTTTTTTAGCCATAAAATAAGCTAAATTTGAAAATGTTAAGCAGGTTCTGTTGAGCACCAGTGAGTTTCTGACCCCTGGTCTAAACCAGATGTAAACAGGTTGAATCCTGAGTCGGTTCTGTTCTAGGCAAAGAAGAAAAACAAGAAACTGGTTCACTTTTTAGAAAAATACATCTGTGCAAACTGTTTTCATGCACCTGACTTGAAAAAGCACCGTCCGATTACAAAATGTTTATAAGTCCAAAGTGACAGGGTCAGGGGTCAGGGGTCAGGGGGTCGTGTTTGGGAGGTTCATCGTGCTCCTTTTGCACCAGTGATCCCAGTTCCTCCAGCTGCTGCTGCTGAGCGTTCTCCAGACTCTCCAGTCTCCTCTGCAGCAGAGAGAACTCTCCCTCCTGCAGGACACACACAATCACCCCCATCATCTCCTCTGCAGTGTGTTTCACACACAGCTGAATGTGTAGAAAGCTTCAACATGGAGAACACTTTCTGTAAATCCGGGGGTCGAATACTTTGAGTTTTGTCAGAACTTTAGAGTCTCTGCCTACATCAGGGCAATTATCTACAATCTACTGGTTAGTTTTTATGACGGTGTGGACATTTAAATATGCATTTTGTACATTGCTATTTCTTCTGTCTACATGATCTACGATACTTAGAAATCTCTGCACTAGATTATTCCAGATTAAACAGGGATGACGTTAAATCCCAGTCGGTCAGTGGTGATGCTTTCATTTCACCATAAAGTAGGAATTTCCACGCATGTTCCAGAACCTTGGCTTCAGTTGAACTAGTGAGTAATGAGATGAACAAAACAAAAAAAAGGTTAAGACGTCATCAACATTAGAATGTCTTTCTAAACTTCCAATTAGTAGAAAAACTGACTTTCCCTCCATGATCCTCTTTTAAAGAATCTCATTCCAGTTCCAGAGAAAAGAAACATCAGCTGCTTTTTTTCAGCGTCATATTTTGTTCATTTCCCGACACTCAGCCTGCGCCGAGCTTCCTTCCTCCTCCTGAGTGCTGCCTCAGGGTCTGAAGCTCACCAGGTCAGCAGCCAGTCGCCCTTCGACCCCGAGGGAGAGCGTGGAGGTCATGAGGGCGGGGCCCTGACCGCTCAGCAAGAGGCAGCGGAAGTCGTCGTGCCGACGCTGCAGCTCCTTCAGCCTCCGCTTCAGCTGCGCCTGCTCCTCTGAGAACACTGACCGTCTGGAAGAATGAAATATTAATATTCAGAAGAAGTGATGTGTGACAGAGGAGCTGCAGACATGATGGACTGATATCCACCTCTTTATGGCGGCAGCAGCTTCCAGCTCCAGCTGTTCGATTTTAGCCTCCAGCAGCTGGATCTTGTCGTGCAGCTTCTTCTCTCTGTTCTCCGTCTGATGTTTCCTCTAAACGACAAACAGCTGCAGCGTTCACGTTTCGGCCTGAGTGTCTAAAACTCTCCACATCCTCAAATTTAACAACTGACCTTCTTCTGAGCCACTGCTGCTCTCTGCAGCTTCTCTTTAGCCTGAGAGTATTTCTGCTGCAGCTCCGCTTCTCGCTCCTGCAGCCGGTGTTTCTCCTCCAACCACTCGGCCCGCCGGTCCTCCACCGTCCTGCAGGTGGAGCCACACACACACGTGAAGACGTGGAGACGCACAGAAAGCGGACAGAGAGCGAGCGGACGCACCTCTCTGCCTCATGCTGGCTCCGCTCCGCCTGGGCCCGGGCCGCCCGCACCTCCTCCCTCACTCTGTCCAGAGTCTCCCTCAGTCTCTGGTTGGCGTCCGTCAGCTCGCCTTCAGAGCGCGACAGCGCCCCCAGCTGGACACTGAGCTCCTGGTTCTGCTGTTGTTTTAGACAATATTCAGGATAGAAATCAACTCCATTAAAACAAAAACACATAGAAAAGAAGAAACAGATGCAGACTCACCTGCTGCAGGTCATGAATCTCTGCTTTCTGTCTCTCTAGCTCCTCTAGCTGTGAACTCTGCTGCTGCAGTTTGTTTCTAAGAAACACAAAATAGGACTTTCTAGAATCAATTAAGATCATGTGGTTATTGTGCTGTGCTGGCTGAGACCAACCTCACATCATCCCCAGACTTTACTGAGCAACATGACACAGTGCAGTCTCAAACCAGAGAACAGGAACAGGATCTTTACTTGAAGGCCAATGCTTGGGGCCGTTAGTGAAGGATTAAAATATCTCGTCTTTATCTGTAGTTATCTGACATTTGTTACATCTTTTATATACTTATTATTACAAAATAAAGATGTAAAGATTAACTCAGGTTGTTTGTGCATCCTTAAAAAGTGTTAGATTTATGGTCTTGACGTATTAGCATGTTTAATAATTAGGTCTTTTAGCTGCAGCCTGTTAAGCCTGTAAAATAGTGTTGAATAAATAGTATTATTGGTATTATCAAATATTTGTTGTTTCATGTTCCTTTATAATGTTTTGACTTATATGCTTTAATTTCATTTAATCTTAGTATAAAGAATGTTTCTGTGAATGTTTCAAACGCTTCCAGCAGAGTTTATTACCCTGCAGAAAACTCTGCCTCCTTGATCTGTTAGATAACAATAAATCTGTCGCCATTAAGACATACGACGTGCTCTGCTCAACCCTGCGCCTGGAACAGAATAATCTAGTGTTTAGGTACCGTGTGTGTTAGTTAGTGATTGTCATTAGCGCTGCAACTATGTGATGATTTGTTTTCCCCGCCCTTTGAGAGTTGCAGCGTCCTCTGTGAGAGGGATCCTGAATGCAATAAAAAGAGGAGCAGGCAGATGTGTTTTCAGAGCGGTAGGAGATTGTAACTGAAAGCACATCTCTGTCTGTTCTCCTCACGAGAACAAGAATCTAACTCTCTTGTCTTTCCTGTGTTTGTTTTAATAGGTGTTTAAACCTGACATTAACTTGGTCCTTCGAGAGCCGGAGGTCAATATACCGGAAGGATTCCAGCAGGTGTGGTGGACCCCAGTAAATCTGTGCGCACGGCAGGTTTCCTAGTGGAAACTTATCAGAACCTGTTCCAGGTCTGGCGCTCGGCCTGCCTGCTGGGATCTGAAGGTTGAAGACTCCGAGGGAAAGACGGAGGGTGAGTGGATTCTTGTTTAAAAGAGTGGTGAATGACTGGGGGTCATTGCGCGAATAGAAAACCCTGTGAATTCTAGGTAAAAAATAGTGCACAAAATCCGTGAAGGGCGTGCGAAGTCCTTGCGCAAAATTCCGTGGGAAAAGGTGGACGGAGCCTGGTGCGGTGCTGTTGTAGGCGAGAAAAGAGAAAAGGGCGGCGAAAACAGGCGCTTAATTTCCGCAAGGTGTGATTGTGAGAGTGAGTGGAGGTATAAATACCACTTGGTATTTTATCTCATATAAAACAGTAGGGTTGTAACCAGCAAACCTGTTTTGGATGCAGAGGCGAAGAACTTCCCACTCGAAAGAGTAGAAGCGGGAGTTACCACTACAGGTATTTTTAATTGCTGGCCTACTGAAAAGATCTCCAGTTTTTAGGATTCCCTAGGCGTCGACAAACTGGACCAAATTTCATAAAAATAAATAAATAAATAAAATGGGGAAAGGGATAAGTAAAAGAGAGCCAACAGACAGTTTAAAAACAAATGACTGGAAATATGTTGAAAATCAGGATCCCCGTAAAATAAAACACTTAGATAAATGGATGACAAACTATAACTTTGACGGCCGTCTAAACTCACAAAAACTAACTGAACTGCAGGATAACATAAAACAAAAAACAAAATCAAATCCAAAGAAAATGCGCGAAGAAGGGTATGATGATGTCAAATTTTGGTTAGAATTGGCACTAAAAAGAGAAGAAGGGGAAAAGAAATCCCAAAATGTGATGTTCTATAGGAGGGAGGACGATGAGACAGGGCCTGGGAGTCTGAGAAGGCAGGCAGTGGAGCAGCAAGCAGCGGGTGGGGGAGGGGAAGTAGATGAAGTCAACGAGTACCGAAGCAACAAAACAGAGGGGGAAAAACAAATATAGTACAGGATGCACAACTAAACCCCGACTTGCCCTCGCCCCTGGAATATGAGGGGAGAGATAGTGAAGGACTCCTTACTAGATCAAGAGGTGAAAAGTTTGAGAGCTCTAAAAAATTAGGAGAGAGTCTGGAGCAGGAAGTCACAGCTCCCACTGTGCCTTCTCTCCCTCCCCCATGTTGTCCTTCAGTAGGGCCAGATAGTCAGCCACATACAACTGGACTGTATCCTATGATACAAGTGGCAAATCCTAATGCAGGGGCTGAGGGGGAACAGCCCACCATCCTGGTGTACAGAACATGGACTCTGGAGGACATAAAAAAGGCTTTAGAAGGGATTACATCCCCTAAAGAGGATGTAAACCGCTTTGTTGAAGAAATGAATAACCTGCGTGAATCTTACCATCTAAACGGACACGAGGTTCAACAAGCATGGATGACAGCTCTAGGCAGTGACTGGCATCATGTTCGAGGAGGGTGGAGCCCATCAACAGGGGACCCTCCTGTAGTTCTTGCACACGATGCTGACAAATTAACAAACAGAGTGAATGCTTTAGCAGCAAGGACAGTTCAAAGATATCAGTGCAGAGCAAACTACACTGAGATCAGCAGAATCAAACAGAAGGAGGGAGAATCTTTTGATGAGTACAGACTGAGAATGACAAAAGTATTTAGAACACACAGTGGGTTGGTGGAAGAGGATGACGAAAATGGTCCTTATAAACAACAGTTAAAAAATGCATTACATGCAGGGTCAAAAGATGCGATAAGAACATGGGTAGCTAAACATTACATAGGACTGGGGACTGGGACCTTAGATGAATACATTAATCACGCTATACACGCAGAGAAGATCGCAAAAGGAAAGAAAAGGGTTTCAGGAGCCTTCTTCCAAGATGAGGAGCAAGTGTCTTATCTAGAAATTAGAGGAAGAGGAGGCTTTAGGGGCAGAGGTCAGAACCGCAGAGGACAGAAAGGGGGAATGGGCAGAGGGAACTACAGGCAGAACAACTCAGGATGCTGGTGTTGTGGGAAAGAGGGACACATAGCCAGAAATTGCCCGGGGAAAAAAAACAAAAACACAGATCAGTCAGCATGACTAGGATCAGAAAGTTTGGGGAGTGAAGAGGTCCAATTAAATCTTCAGGATTTATTATCTATGGACAGTGTAAGACCAGACGTAACTCTTTTTATAAATAGTAGACCTGTAGTTTTCCTTTGTGACACTGGTGAACAACATGTAGAGAAAACATTCCTGGGGAAAGGACTAGTGGGGAAACTGTCATCGTAAGATCAGCTGGGGGGAAACTAACACAAGTAAATGAATCAGCCAGTCTGGCTTAGAGATCCACAGGGACAGGCTTGTCAGTTGTCCATTCTGATGTTCCCAGAATGCCCAGTAAACCTACTAGGGAGAAATGACCTTTTACAGCTAGGATTAGCTTTGATTCCAACCACTGATGGGCACATAGCAGTTACAAGGCGCTCAGAAATAAAAGTTGTTGTCCAGGGACATGGACAACCACATTGTTACTATTCATTGGATGTGCCCAACAGACCCCCACATAACATTGCACAGACACTTCTGGCTGAGGGGCGTAAAGCCATCTCTGCCCCACAAGATCAAATGCCTCCTGATAACTTACACATAACTCTTTGGTTCAAGAATGTGCCTGGGGCTGATAAGAACCATGAAGCCAGACTCAACAAGGTCACTAAGATCACAGTGACCTGTCTGTACACAGACACAAAACACACCGCCTCCCTGATGAATTAAAGTCCTTAGACAGAACGTTGCATCAGTAATGCTTTTTTTCTCAATACCAGTAGATAAAGAGAGTCAATTTTGGTTTGCTTTTACTTTTGAAGGGAACAGGTACACATACACCAGGCTGCCTCAGGGTTACTGTGAGAGCCCTACAATCTATTCTCAAGTGATGAGTGCAAGCATGTCAGACTTTTCAACCCCCAGGAGGGAGCCAAGTCTTGTTGTACGTAGATGATGTTTTATTAGCATCTCCAAACATGGAAATCTGTAAACAAGACACCTGAGCACTTCTAAAACATCTAGCTGAGGAAGGTCATAAGGTCAATAAAAGTAAACTCCAACTGTGTAAAGAACAAGTAAAATATTTGGGTCATAATTTGAGTGCAGGAGGCCGGACCATAATGGAGGATAGAAAAACAACAATTCTTCAAGCACCTAAACCACAAACAAAAAAAAACAGATGATGTCTTTTTTTGGGGTTAACTAACTATTGTCGAAACTGGGTGCCTAATTATGCAGAAATTGTGGCTCCTTTAAACAAATTAATGTATAAAAAAGACCTGAAACTGTCCTCCTGTTTGGAGTGGACGGAGGAAGCAGAAAAAGCACTTTGTGAAATAAAGCAGGCCCTCGTGTCAAGTGCTGCGCTTGCTTTACCGGACTATAAAAAACCTTTTGTCCAGATGGCGGATTGTAGAGGTCAGTTTATGACCTCGGTACTAGTTCAACAACATGGTGATGAAATGAGACCAACAGCATATTTCTCTTCCAAACTCGATAGTGTGGCGTGCGCCTTGCCTCACTGTGTGAGAGCTGTGATTGCTGCCTCAGTAGAGGTTAGTGCTCCTATTGTACTGTTTCATCCGTTAACATTAAAAGTACCACATGCTGTTTCAGCACTATTATTGCAGACAAATATGACGTTCTCATCACCTGCTAGGCGTTTTTCATGTATGTCCACACTCTTATCTCAACCTCATCTGAAAGATGCACAGTTTTAAATCCTGCAACACTGTTACCTCTTCCAGACGATGGTACAAAGCATGATTGTCAGGAAATGGCAGAACAAAGCACAAAACAAACCGGGTATGCAGTGGTGACTGACAAAATAGTGTTGAAAGCTGAAAAACTCCCCTCACATTACTCAACTCAGGCTGCAGAATTGATAGTGCTAACCACTGCTTGTAAACTGATGAAAGATAAAGAAGTAACGATTTACACCGAGAGCCAATACTCGTTTGCAACAGTACTGGAAAAATAGAGGTATGATAACTTCTACAGGGAAACCAGTAACTCATGCAGAATTATTAAAAGATTTACTACAAGCTGTGCAGCTACCAAAACAAGTAGCAATCTGTAAATGTGCCGCACACACCACAGGGAAAGATAAATGTCTCTAGGGAACGCCTTCGCTGATAAGATGGCAAAAAAAAGGCAGCGGAGGGACAAATAAAGGTTTTACATATGGAAGAAAAATTTAACTTATGACAAGAGATCCTAAAAGACGTGCAACAATTAAGTCCTCAAAATGCAAAAGATTTTTGGATAAAAAAAATGGAGCAAAAATAGAAGAGGAAATCTATAAGTGACCTGCAAATAAACCTATCCTAGCAAAACATTCGTATAAATGGGCCGCAATATTGAGCCACGGCCTTTCGCATGTCTCAACAGGGGGGATGGTAGGACAGGTACATCAACATTACACTTCTTATGGATTTATTTCTTATTCAAAAAATGTTTTGTAGAGCTTGTTTAATTTGTGCTAAACACAACCCTCAGGGAAATCCAAGACCGCATAGAGGAAGATTTCCTAATCCACAGTATCCATTTCAAATAATACAGATGGATTTCATAAAAGTGAAGGGAAAAAGTACTGTTTAGTAATAATTGATGTTTTCTCTAAATGGATTGAGCTTTTTCCCACAAAAAACCCCAGATGCTTCGACAGTGCAAAAAGGTCATTTCATGTCAAAAGTAGCCAAAAAAAAAAAAAAAGCAAGCTCAGGACGCTCACCGACCTACAGGGTAAGTCCAGCTACACAGGGGGCTAAACTGTGTAGCTGGACACAGTTTCTTCGCCGTCTCAAACTGGTGAAGATTATCCACAACCCTGTAGTGTCTTTAGGAGCTGAATGAACTTGCACGTCAATGAAATGGCGAATAAAAAATGTCATTTTTGTTTTTATTTTATGTTTTCATCTGGGAACTACTCTTGTCACAAATGAAAAAAGTTAGTCCTGTGGCATGGCTTACAGAATGAGAGGAGACATCAAGGTATGCTTTCCACCTCGGTCTAGTGTCATTGTTTCAGTCTGCTGAGCAAAAAATGAGAAAGGGCTAAACTACAAAGATGAAACTTGGTACATGATACTCTGGGACACTCTAGTGGCTGATGAAATAGGACAAACTGTATCACATGAGACTAATAAAGCTGTGTGACTTATGATTCTATATTTCCCTTACTGCAGCAGATGACAAGAAACCTTTATTAAGAAACAGATATTTAGGATTTCGCGCACAGGGGTGAAGGTAAAAGAGGTAGATACTGTTGAAAACAATGATGGTGGTGTGGTGATGACAGACATTTTGATAGGTTACCTGGAAAGGTAACAGGGTTCTGTGAATTAGTTTCATTATTAGTACCAGTTTCTGTTTATCCTATGTCTGCAAAACAACTAACACACACTTTGTCCAGCATTATTAACACACACTTTGTCCAGCATTATGCCTCAGCAGAGGCATCATTTAAAGAAACGACATGGAAGACGAATGACCCTCCATACATCGATGCCATCGGTGTCCCTCGTGGTGTACCTGATGAATACAAGTTGGCTGACCAGGTTGCAGCATGTTTTGAATCCACAATTTGTTGGTGGTGCACGATAAACAAAAACGTAGACAGAATTAACTACATCCATTACAACGTACAAAAACTGGGCCACTGGACACAGGCTGGTTTCGAGGCGGTTCACGAGCAGCTGGCCGCTGCCTCACTGATCCAGCTCTGGACATGCTGCTGGCTGAGAAAGGAGGGGTGTGCATTGTCTTCGGAGAAAGTTGATGCACCTTTCTGCCCAACAACAGAGCAGCTGATGGGAGCCTGATGAAGGCCATTACAGGGCTCCGTACCCTGAATGGCAAAATGAAAGAGCACTCTGGAGTGGATACTTCCATGTGAGATGCATGGACGGATGGTTTTGGAAAGTACCGAACCTTTGTGTCCTCTGTCTTAGTATCAATGGCAGTCTTTGCTGCCATTCTAATCTTGTGTGGATGTTGTTGTATTCCTTGCCTGCGTTTTTGTTTAACCGTCTCATTACCACAGCGATTTCGCCCATGGAGGACCGGATGGCACAGATGTATCCTTTATTAGTCAAAGATCCTGATTCTGAAAGAGAATGCTCTGACCAGGATTCTCCTGATTTGTATCCAGATCCTGACTTTTGGACTGAGTACAACCCTTGAGTGCAAGCATATTTGTGTCCTTAAAAATGAACTCCCAGCTGAAAATCGTTTGAAGTGGCTGTTTAGGAGGGATAAGAGAATTAGGACAAATATTCAATAAACAGGGGGAAAATGTTGAATAAATAGTATTATTGGTATTATCAAATATTTGATGTTTCATGTTCCTTTATAATGTTTTGACTTATATGCTTTAATTTCATTTAATCTTAGTATAAAGAATGTTTCTGTGAATGTTTCAAACGCTTCCAGCAGAGTTTATTGCCCTGCAGAAAACTCTGCCTCCTTGATCTGTTAGATAACAATAAATCTGTCGCCGTGAAGACATACGACGTGCTCTGCTCAACCCTGCGCCTGGAACAGAATAATCTAGAGTTTAGGTACCGTGTGTGTTAGTTAGTGATTGTCATTAGCGCTGCAACTATGTGATGATTTGTTTTCCCCGCCCTTTGAGAGTTGCAGCGTCCTCTGTGAGAGGGATCCTGAATGCAATAAAAAGAGGAGCAGGCAGATGTGTTTTCAGAGCGGTAGGAGATTGTAACTGAAAGCACATCTCTGTCTGTTCTCCTCACGAGAACAAAAGAATCTAACTCTCTTGTCTTTCCTGTGTTTGTTTTAATCTGTCTTTAATAGGTGTTTAAACCTGACAAATAGAATGTGGCATTTTGGTGGATCATCTGCAGGGTTATGAATCTCTGTGGTTGTAGTTTGATGAACTACAACACAGAGTTTGTAGTTTAGAAAGAGCCCAGGTTGTGGTGTACAGTACCGACCCGGCCCGGCCCAGCTGACCTGAGGTTCTGCAGCTCTCTTCGGAGCGACTCCTCTCCCTGCTGAGCGCTGCGCAGTCGTTCCTCCCACTCCTCCTTCAGCGCCTGATCCGACGAGTCCTGCAGCGCCCTCTGCTGTTCCAACACTGCCAGGCGGTTCTCCAACTCCAGCCTAGAACAAACACATGGAGAACGATTTAACATGCCTCACTCGTTCAGGAACAGGTTCATGAACCGATTCTCACCTCTCCTCGTGTAAGGTGGCCATCTTGTGGAACTCCTCCTCTCGGGCCGACTGCACCTTCCTCACCATCTCTCTCTCTTTTTCCAACACAACCTCCTTGTTTCGCTCCAGCGCCGCCTTCAGCACCTCAACATCTGCCTGAAGACCTGGCACACACACACACACACACACACCAGATACACACATTATATGCTTCCTGTCTTGGAAAATATGAACACAGCTTATTGTCTACAGTAGCTTTTATTAATGAATTGACTTAAGCAAGGTAAGACTTTAAGGAAAGAAAAACAGTGATTTTAGTGTTTCTTGGAAAATTATTTGTCTTATGCTAGAAGGAAGTAGATAACTGACAGACTAATAGTAAACATGAAACAGACGCCAGTCAGAGCTGAGCTGTTGGAAGCTCTGCAGAGATCAAACAGACAGACGTTCTTTAAATTGTAAGTCAGTTTTAAAGTTCTACTGGTCATAATTAAAATTGTTCTAACTTTAAATGAAAAGTGATGGGTAATAACATTACATAACACGTAATGTTATGTAATGTTAATGTCAACCACACCAGTTTATCCATCAATCAGGGCCCTGTGTGTGTGTGTGTCTGTGAATCAGGTTTTTATATCCTTGTGGGAACCTATGTCTGGGGTTGTGGGGACCATTGCTCCTTATGGGGACATTTTCTTGGAACCCACGAGGGGAAATGTTGGTTTTGGGTTAGGGTTAGGTATGTGACGGTTAGGGGTAGGGTAAAAGAAAGGTCGTAGAAAATGAATGGAAGTCAATAAAAAGTCCCCACAAGTCACAAAAACACGACTCTGTATGTTTGTGTCCGGGTGTGTCTCTGTACCGTCCATCTGTCCCTGCAATTCGTCCCTCTCCCTCTCCATGTCTCCTTTGGAGCGAGCACACTCCAGCCTGACGCTGGCCAGCTCCAGCTTGTGTGAATGCTTCAGGCTGTCGATCTGCCAGCAGTCAGAGGTGAAGAGTTAAGGCAGCAGCGACTCCCTGAGGAATCAGACTCAGACCGGATGCTGAGCAGCGTACCTGAGCGGTCAGAGCGCTGGCCTCCCTCTCAGCGCGGTGCAGCCTCCCAGTCAGCTGGCCGTTCTGCTCGTGGCTCTGCTGGAGCTCGCTCTCCATCCTGTCCAGCTGTTGCCGCAGCGACTGACGCTCCGCCTGTCAGAAACATCGTTCATGAAGTTACATCTGATCCTACCGCACGCGGCAGGGCGATGAAAGCAGCTCCACCTCCTGTGACTTGACTGCAGACTGCAGCTCCGTCAGCTGTCTGATCTGGATGCGCTGCACGCTCTCAGCCTGTTGGCCCGAGGAGTCCCTCTGGGCCCTGAGCTCGGCCACCTCCGCCTCCAGGCCTTTGAGCCTCTGGTGGAGCTGGGCCTTCTCCCTGAGCAGCGCCTCCACCCGCTTCCCGTCACGGAGGGCCTCTGAATCCTGATACTGCGCCACCAGCTCCTCCCGCTCCTTCTCCAGCCGGGCAACCTGACAGCAGGACACCAGACGGTCAGCGGATCGTCTCTCCCTCACCGGAACCTCCATCTCCTGCTGCACCACTAAACAATATTTAACTAATAAAAACCAGCAAACACTCTTAAAAGTAATTCAAACTAACTCAATTAGACAAAAAAAAGTCAGAAAGAAATCAAACTAATCTATAACAGAAAAGCTGAGGCTGCTCCAGCCGTGTGGTGAACTCCCACCTCGGCCTCATGGAGGATCCTCCTCTCCTCCAGCATGCGGCTGTGCTCCTCCCTCTGGTGCTCCAGCTGGGACTTGACGATGGTGAAGTCGTAGCGCAGCTTGTTGTACTCGGACCGATACTTCTCCGTCTCCTGCAGAGCGATCGCACAGAGCAGAGGGAGAGGCGCCATCAGCCCAACGGCAGGGGAAAAAGGCTGCAGATGATTGGCCGCTGTGTGGCGTCGGCCTCACCTCCTCCAGCTTGTTGAACCTCTCCCTCACCGGAGCCTCCATCTCCTGCTGCACCTGAGCTCTGAGGAGCTCCAGGCGCTGAGGGGTCATCACCTGCTCACCGGAGAAAAACAACAAAATCACCTCTATATTAAAAAAAAGAAGAAGAAAAAAAAAACATCTCCTTCTCCTTGTACCTGCAGGCGCAGCTCCTCCAGCTCCCTGGTCTTGTCCAGCAGCTCTCCCCGCAGCTCAGCCAGCAGCAGCTGCAGCCTCTCCTGCTCGCTCTGTTTGTCGCTCAGCAGGCGCCTCACCTCCCCCTGCGCGTGAGTGAACTGCGTCTGCAGGCTGGAGACGGAGACAGACACAGAAATGCAACAGCCAATCTGCTGGAGATCAGAACGTTTTTTTTCCTCCCAGTCAGTTTCTGACTGAAGAGACGCAGCTTCAGTTCTAATTATTAGATCCAAACGAGTCTGCTTCATTCTAGACTTGATCCTATTTTTAAAAAATTATTTTATTTTTTAATTTTTTTTTTTACAGGAAAGGAATAGAGAGAATGGAACAGAGGATGAGAGTCGACTGTAAAGTTTCTGCCTGATTGATGCACAAAACCTCTGAACCGCTCAAATCATTGATCTGCACCTGCAACTATTTAATTATTTTAGTAATCAATTAGTGTATCGATTATTCCAAACAATTTATCGGATAGAAAAAAATTGTCCTTCTGCAGATTCTCATTTAACTGCCAAAGCCTGTTTGATACAATATTAGAAATTCATAAAAGAAAAACAAATGAATAACTCCATTTCTTTTTTAATAGAAATATTATATTACCTAAAATGCAACAACATATTCCTTTATTGAATGCTTGATCATTTGTAGTTAAAACAAAGCTCAGCATCATTACACTGGCCATGTTTTTTAATTAACCAATCAATAATTGGCTAGCAAAACAGATGCTTAATATGAGATTATCTTTACAAATTTTGAAGCTAAAACTTCAAGTGGAGAAGTTCTGGGAAGAACATATTTACAGATTGAGAAGTTTGTTGTTTTTTCCTCTAATTAAACACAAAACGTAAATATTTTTTGTACATTTTTGGCTTAATTGCTGCTCTGAGTGTGTTGTTCTTTCAGCAAATGCTCTAAGGATTATTCAAGTAGAATAATCCTTAGAGTTTAGGATCGTTTCAATCCGACATTTATATCATTCTTTTAGCAGTGATGAAAGCGTAGTTGCATTGTTTTTCCATTAAGGTCCATATAGCCTGAATCCTTTCCTTCCTCAGTACCTGGTGTGCTCAGCCTTCAGGGTCTGGTAGTTGGTCCGGTGGTTTTCACTCTTGATCCTCTCGTCGATGAGCATCTTCTGCAGCTCCAGCTCCGCTCCCCCCAGCCCGGCGGACAGCCCCAGCACGGCTGCAGACTTCCCCATCCCTGGTACGAGGTTGGCGACCTGAGAGGCCGGCTGCCCGAGCGAGGCCATCTCACCTGCGGCAGGTGCAAAACCCGACAGTAAACTACCTGGGAATGAAGCAGCAGAACTCACCGCGTCTGTGTGAGAGGGAGGTGTGAATCTCTACGCAGTTCAACGGTGAATAAACTGGCTTCAAGCTTCACGTCTTGTTGTCAGTAACCATGGTGGCTTCGAGTCCCTAAAGCCTCTTGTTCCAATCAGCTCTCAGCTCTGAATCAGTCTCAAGTGATTAGTTAGCTCGTTTCCCCGGCAGCGGCTGCTATTATGGAGAGTCTGTGATTACAATTATACCAACTCTTTTCACAGCCACTTGACAAGCCTCTGAATTAATGCGGAATATCAGAGTTAGAAAGCAACAAGACTCACAATAAGTCTCTTTAACTGGAGAAATACAACTGTTCCAACTGCGAGTTTTTAATTCCTAATGATTGTAACTGTAAAAACACACATTGAGGGCAATGGAGGTGGTAACTGGAGGTTAACGTCGTCCACTGTTGCGTTTTGAATGTCGCGCCCCGAAGCATGACATGCTAACTAGCTTCTACGCTGTGTGCATTATCGGACACTCAGCATCTTTGCTAATTTCTTTTAACAAGCACATGCAGTAAGTCTGAAAAAACAATTAATTCTGAATGTTATATCAAACGGCGTTCATAACTGAGACATGTTGAGGCAGCGAACTGAACTGTTGTCTGTAGAGTAGGCTAGCTTTGAAGACAAGCTAACTATGCTAACGTGACTTCCAAAAATGACTGGATTTGGGAGTTAGAAGAATATTACAAACAATTGCATAACTATTATAAATGCTACTTATTCTTTGATATGTTTAAACTGTCAACAGAACAAGATAACTTACCTCTTGTACAGAGACAACTATTTTGTAGCTCGCTAGGCTAACTACCTGTTGGCAAACTGCTCTAAACTACAAACTACGGAATCATGGGAAATTCTTGTCCGTTTCTCTTTCTGTTCCTATGTACAGGCCCTTAACTCAACAGGAGATTCTTCCTGGACACAACTGACCATCTATGATATCTTCAGGAGAAATTGAGAAAATAAGAAATCCCATTGTCAAAATGTACTTTGGAATTATTAAGGACACATTAAATTGAGTTAAACTGAATAATAAAACCTGAACTTGTGGCTGCTTGGCAAACTCAAACTTTGCGAGTCGGAACTGTGACTTCAAGTCTCCTCTTGTATGAAAACTGGGAGAAATTTGACAGCTCCAGGTGATAAAATACAAAATGTGCATCACCTAAACAAAAATATGCAATAATATAAGGGCCCGTGGAGGCCCTCTCCTGGCCAGGATGACCGAAGCAGTTGCTTGTTTTATTTAAGCCTCAGTCTCTACCTTTAGAACGTGAGCAAGAAAAAGCAAAGCTGTTTTTCCTATGTGAACATATGGAACTCTTCCATCTTTGATTCTGGTCTACAGTGTAAAACATGGCTGCTCCTGCAAACAGTTTGAGAGAGTGTAGGACAAATAAGGGTGTGAACACATTTGCTTGTCTCCACAAGGACAGAATAATACATGACTAACACCAACAACCCAAAACAGCCTCTAACAATCAGGAAACGAATGTACCTTCATGTTGTGGGATATTATCAACTTTATTTATCTTGAATGAGAATACATTTAGTTTTCTCTGTAGCTTGTCCATAACTGACTAAAGTACCTTCAAATTGAAGAATTGACTTTCACAGAAATATATATTTTTTAAAAGCATATAAAACATTTGCAGATAAAAAAAAAGGAAGAAAGCAACTCCAGACAGGCATGTCTGTCCAGTCTGTCCAGACATGTCCTGCGACAGACTGGCGATCTGTCCAGGGTGACTCCGCCTCTCACCCAGAACGTTAGCTGGTGAAAGGCACCAGCAACCCTCCTGACCCCACTAGGGACAAGGGTGTTAGAAAGTGGATGGATGGATGGATGGATGGTAACTCCAGACAAACTAGAGATACAGTACTGGTAACCACATGGAGGACTCCTAAATAAGAAGACAAAGTCATAATTTTGGATGTTTGGTAATAAAAATCGCTGGGGAAAAAAAATTTAACTATTATACAATTCATATATAGATTGCATTATAATCCGAACTTTGGAGAGTAAAACAGCATCACTGAAGTGACAGTAGAAGAGTTTGTATTTCAGGCGTCCTGACAGGAAGCTGAGATCCCGTGCCGTTTGCATCAGTTCCTGTTTGTCTGAGGTTCTCTTAAACAGTCACCAACAACAAGCACTTCCCCTTTATCCAATACACCCGGCACACACACCCTTTATGCACATATCACTGGCACTGCCTAGGGTGATAGAAAGCACGTGCACTGCTGTTGGGAGTCCTCCCACTTAAACTTCAAATTATTCATCATTTTTATTGTGAATCTGACTTACAATATAAACAATAAAAAAAAAGGGGGCTTACGGGAACTCAAAATAAAAGTAAAAATAATACAGTAGTAGCATTGTTTGATAGTCCTACTACTAGCATAATCGAGCAAAAAAATGAGCTTCTGTTTCCCAACATTACCAAGTCTTACAGTGAAAGTAACTGCCACATCAAATGAATAAGGCAGAAAAATAACCTAATTTAATAAATAATGTTAACTAGAATGGGGGTCCAAACTGAAGTTCTCCCAAGGCCTCCTACCATCTTGGACCGGCTCTGCCTTCAAATACAAGCCCTTTTACGATTTGGTGGAGTTATGTTTTTGTTGATTTTGTGACAAAATGGAAGGCAACGTTTTCTGTCATTAGATATCCACAGCTAAAAACAGAACTCATGTAGACATGTGAAGTACCAGGCAGTTTAAAAGGACAAAAAACACCAAAGTGAATCAGAACCCAACCTCTGCTGATCAGAGATTTTATTAGCTTAATGTTTCCTCCTGGTGTTTCAGTCGTATCTATATATAATTATTTATTATTAAATGTTCATCCAGGTCTATAAAAACAATTACCGAATGCCTGACAACGTTTTCATATTAGAGATCATAAAACTGTTGCTAAATAAAACAGTTGGAGGTAAAATCGGCATGTGAATCTATTTACAGTTTCATCAGAGAAAAATAAATTAGAAAAGATGTTTTAGAAATGTTCAGTTCAACTTCCTGAGGGGATTTCTTTTTCCCTGTAGCTGGTCCAGAACCGCCTCAACTGGAGCTGCAAGGTGAGCAAACAACATGATTCCATGAGTTTAAAGGAAGGGAGGAAAACAGGAAGGAAAGAGAAATTAAAGGACCAGAGGAAGGAAGAAAAAAAGGTAGATAGGTAAACTTGGATAAGGAACAATCTGAAAACACATTTTTTCCAAACTAGATTTTCTTTTCTGATCCAGATAATCCAGATAACTCCAGTCGGTACCAGACTGTTTACCTGTCAGCTGCGTCTGGGTCACCCTCAGCGCTGCCGTCTGGTTTGGCAGCAGAGCCCCGCAGTTTGATAGGATCTGTTAAAACCCAGAGATCAGAGGTGTTCAGGTGGAGATGGAACAGGAAGTCGGAGGTGGGCAGCAGGAAGCGGTTCTACCTTGGATCCAGCGGATCTGCGTGGCCGGTCCATAGCCCTGCTCGTTCTTGGCCGCGATGCGGAAGACGACGGCGGGCCGGCAGGACGCCGAGCTGTCGATGTGTGCGTTCTCCAGGTGGGAGGAGCTGACCGAGCAGCTGGTCTTGGTGCCGCGGTAGATCCGGATGAAGGCCATTTGACCCGGGCGCTCCGAGCCGGACCGGCTCTTCCTTACCGCCAGGTACATGGAATACTCCAGAATCCGACCCGACGGAGACGTCGGCGCCTCCCAAGTGATCTGGACCGCATCGCTGGCCTGAACACACCACACCGGACCAGAACCTTCATGACTACCAGAACCCTCCAGCTAACCCTTTCCTCCCACTAGCTGCGTTTCTATTTCAGATGTGCACAAAACTTTGTCAATATTCTGCTAATGTCAATAAATAAATAAGAAACACAATTAAAATCACACACTTATAAATTTTTTTACATGATAAGTCATTAAAAAACTACTTCCCTGTCATCTTCTTCATGGTTTCCAGCAGTAGCAACATCTGGTTGCTGACCATGTGACGCAAAAAAAAAAGTGTTCCCATTGCAGTTTTAATACTTTTGTCAAAAAAAGAGTTTTTTCAAAATTGCCATGTTTCCATTAAGCAAATTTAGTTTTGAAATGTCAAACTAAATTGACATTTAGTCAATTTAGTTTGACATTTTCCCAGCTACAGGGAAATGCAAACGTAGCTACTAAGAGGAAATGCTGTTGCGTTACCTTGGAGATCTTGACGGCGGCGGGCGCTCCGGGGAAGCCGGGCTGACAGGTCTTGAACTCGCTGGCTGGGCTGAAGTCTCCCTGAGAGAAGCAGTTGATTCCAGCCACCCTGAAGCGGTACATCTGACCCGGGGTCAGCGGCTGTTTCTCCCGGCCCTGGTAGTCCAGAGGACTGGGCAGCTTCCTCTGGTGGAAGGCCTGACCAAAACACAGGTCGGTCAACGCCACGCTAACACTCTGTTAGCTTTCTACCATTCCGGAGTCCCACCTGTTGGTCTTCAGCTGGCAGGAAGTAGTGGCTGACCTCGCAGTAGAGCGTCTTAAACACGCCAACATCAAACCACGAGCAGCCATCTTGGTTCTCCTTAGCCTGAAGGCAGAACAACACATCCAGATGAACAAGCCGCAGCGCCTCGAAAAAAGTTTTCACACCGTTTAAGCTTTTACCAAAACCAAAGTGAAAATAAGGTCAAATTGCCTGTTTGTGTTGATAAACAGGATTCTGATTCAAATAAGGCTCACTAGAGGAGTAATCTAACTCCAGTCTGTACCAGACATACGGTTCTGACTATGGGTCACTTCTCTTTCCTGTACATGTTCTGTTTTCGTTTTTCAAGCTATGTTTATCAGTGATGAATAAAGACCAGGAACCTCTAGAAGCCCACAGGGAGCTCTGTTAGACAGCACATTTTTATTTTTGCTTTGACTGTTCCACTCATTTTGTTTTAGACGGATACATTTGGTGAACATAAAGTCTAGGGCTAGACAGAAAAATCGGCCCTGATTGCTTTAATTTTGGGAAATTTTTGACAATTTAGCAACTTTGTCACAATATTTAGGAACTTTTCAGGAGGAAAAAAGAAATTTAAAAAATCAAGTGAAATCGGAAATCTTTTTAAAGATCACCGATCGGCTAGAAAACTACAATCGGTTCACAGTATTTAGCATGTGACCTGACCTGATCTGTGTTGGCGTACAGATCCCCCGTCTGGTCACCTGGAGCAGTGTGTTTGTCTGGAAGCAGAAAGAGTTTAGTTTGGATATTTCCAGGATCTGGTTTCTCTGTGAGCCTCCTCCCTACCAGACTGCTGCTGCTGAGCTGAGCTGCCGTCCTCCATCGCTGCTCCTCCTACAGCATAAAAAGACAAAAGCTGAAGCAGAGGGAAGGCAGGTGATCCTAACTGACTCGATTCCTGTTGGGACAGTGAAGAGAAACCAACCGCAGTGTTTGGACTCGGACTCTCTCCCAGCACTCTGCTCCTCCGCTTTGGTTTCCCCTGACGGAGCTGATGAGTCCTGGAATTATAAGAAAACATTCAATCCCAACATATTTACACCTCAGTGTGAGTGAAGAACGGGATGAAGGCGTTAGTGTTCAGTATGGCTTCATGCTGATGAGTCACACCTACCTGGGCCGATGCGTTCTGTTCTGGACCGGACGGGTCCTCGTTTGGATTCTGAAGGGACTGAGGACCTAAAAAATAATAGATTACACAGGAACATAATCAGGTTTGATAGTAAAACACCATCACAAGGCACCATTTCAGTTCAGTCCATTTTAAGGTTCCTGCGAGAAAGCATTGGAGGAGCTAAACAAGCACCGGGCGACAGTGGAGAGAAACCAGTAAGTATAACACATGGGAAGACAAAAAAAAACAAAAACTCTGCGCTGGGAGTAGTTTCTGTGGAACAAAGAAACTAGAGTAAGTAGAGAATGTCTGGACCAGGTATTAGAGGAGGGCAGATCGATTCAAATATCCATAATATCAATACCATGTCGGTATCAATATTGGAACCATACTAGCATGATAAAATCAATATTTAGTTTCAGATTCCTTCTTGAAATTATATTTTGCTTTTGTGTTATAGTTTCTCAACTCTACCTTAAAACAGATTTTGCTCTCAAATAAGAATTTTTTGCATTTATTTAGAAAACAATGTCCACAAACTGTTGTTTTTCCTATTGTCTTACAATGTTTACAACATTTTGTAGGCACCTGTAAACTTCATTTAAATTCTGTCCTAGGTTTGACCAAAGGAAAAACAATAAAAAACACCAAAAGATTAAAGTAGTATGATGTATCAACCTTAAATATCTTTGTATTTAAAATGTATTGATGCCAAAACATGCGGCATCACATACCGTCTATTGACTGTAACACCGGGATGAAAACTTCATTTTCATTAGAATATTCTCTCCGGCCGCTGATGACCTGTTGAGTCTTTGTTAAGTCTTCTCACCTGCAGGACCTGTCCCAGTCTGTCCTTCTGTTCCAGTCAGCTGAACTGGTTTGGTGGTTGGACAGCAGACCACCGGCTGGATCTGCAGGATATAGAAGTCTGCTGCAGCCAGGGGGCGCCACGCCACGTGAAGCATGCTGACCGTGGACTTGATGAGCATCACTCCCTCTGGCGCAGTCGGACGATCTGGCAGCAGAGAACAGGGATGTCACTCTTCCTTACCAAAGGCTGAGCTGCGTCTCCCCTCCATCCTCACCTGTCTCCAGGTACCAGAGGTCCTTGCAGCACACCTGGTAGTTCCAGCTCTTGCGGTAGCCGTCGCGGCCGCTCCAGATGTACAGCCTGGAGCCGATGGCGGCCGAGCAGTGGCCGGCTCTGGCTCGAGGCCAGCAGGCGGACGGGTCGTCTGCCTGCGGGCCCTGGTTCTGGTTCTGCAGCTGGGATTGGGCGTCGTCCTGCTGCTCCGGGCCGACGCACTCCCAGCACATCGAGTCTGAAAACGGAAAAACACCAGCAATGGTTTCCATGCCAACCTCCAGCTGGGATGCTTTACCTCTAGATCAGTGCTGCTCAAACCTTTTCAGGCTAAGGACAATTTAAACCATTTAACAAAACACTCATGTACCACCTGACTAACCGCAACATCATCTTAATATGTACAACCTGAAATGAAAATACTAGTCTCTGTTTTGTAAATGCGACTTGCTATAACAAAGAAAATCTTGAACAAGTCTATTTGAGTTATTTACAAATTGTTAAAGTGTGGATTCTAAGCTTTCTAATAATGTCAAACACACAGAAATCATGTGCATTTTTTTATAATTCAGAAGTAAAAACTAAATGAAAAATAGACATTACACTATGTTTTCTTTCAGTCTGATGTCAATAATTATTTTACTGTTGGTGCTACAAATGCAGTTAGTCAGCGATGGAAGCAGTGCTGCTCACCCCCTCCAAAAACTACAAAATATTCCTGCAGGCAAGAATTCCCCAACTTTTATTTAGAGGCACCCAGATTTAAGCCACTTATCCATTATTATTTTTAAACACAATCATTTGATAAGCCAACTGTATGCGCCGCACTTAGTGCTCTTGTCACAGCTAACAGATGGTCGTTTCTGTGCAGTACCATTCGGACCACTAGGGGGCCCCCAGTGGACCACGGAGAAAGACAGATCTGACAACGGATGACTCACCCAGGTTTAGAGAATCCAGCAAGTTGGAACAAATCCACTCTGTTGCCGTGGTGACCCGTTTGTCTGACTCTGGAGCAAGAGTCCAGCCTCCAAAAACAAGCATCCTGAACACAGATCAATAAAAGGGAGTGTTTGCAGGCGGAGCCACTCGGATTTTACAGCGTTTCACGGCCCAGCCTGCAGCACCTGTTTCCAACAACGTTAGCAGAGTGAAGGCTTCTGGGAAGAGGGGTGGAGCCGCTGGTTTGAGGCGTGGACCAAACCATGGAGTCTGAGACAGAGAAGAAGAATACCTCAGTTTTGTGGGCATGAGCAGCTTACGGTCTCATGAACAACCAGAAGTCCTACCGAGGTCAAGCTGCCAGAGGTCGTTCAGTCTGCAACCCTGCATGCCTCCAAACACGTAGAGCTTGGGCGAGCCGAGGCTGGCGTACGCCACACAGGTGTGCGACTCTCGAGCCGACGGGCCGCCGCCCTTGGTGTCGGGAACGTTCCAGCCTCTCGCTCCCGTTAGCGGCTGCAGCTCCAGCTCATAGAAGTCCCCCAGGTACCTGGAAACAACCACAGCTTAATCCATCACACCAGAAACCACCGACACTAAGAAAGTGACGTTAAAGCTATCGCCGTGGCAACCTTTTCTGTCCCACCACCACTAGCAGAAACATGGAGTCTGCTAAACTAACTGGAGCTCTGATTGATAAGACTTCGTAAGACTAGCAGCAGGTCTGCCAAAAAATATGGTTAGTATCTTAAATCTGTTGCCTGAATTCTCAATTTCAATATAAGAGACAACCAAGCAGCCCAGAAAGATGTTTTGTTACCTTGGTACATTCCCGTTGGGATCCTCGCTGTCATTGGCCAGGCCCCCAAATAGGTAACACTTCCCCCCTGCCAGGGTGAAGCTGTGTCCGATCCGAGGGCAGGGCAGGGACCCGTTCCTGGGCGCTCTGGGCTTCAGCTTCTTCCAGAGCCACCGGCTGGCCTGAGGAGGACACAATCAGCTCTGGAAGGTTCCATTACCTAGCAACAGCAGTGCTCAACTCCACACCTGACTTACCTGGAGCTCATAGAGGCTGTTGGTGTACTTTCCGTACTCAACCATGCCACCAAATACCAGGATCCGGGTGCCTTCGCAGACAAAGCCATGAGCAGCGCACCCGGGTGGGATGTCCCCCCTCACAGCAGGGAGGAACCATTGTTTGGAGACTGTAACAGCAACACAGATATCAAACCAGCTGCTGCTTTAAAACATGGTTCCACAGCTTTGACTTGGTGTTCCCACTTGACTTGATGCTTTTTGCCATTGTCAGTGATTTTCTGGCAATAAAGTGGCAGAATTAACTTTTGTGAGAAAATGTGGAGCTCTTTTAAAGCCAGTGTTTAAGCACAGTCCAGATAGTTTGAACAGGATAGAACCATTTGCTTTCTTAGTTCAAAACGAACTTTGGAGTGTCCATCATGACGCTGCCATCACCATGTATTTCTTAGGATTTAAAGTCTCACTTTAAATGATTCAAATTAAATGCGCTTTGATTTCTTATTTCACCCTGGAAAAAAATTGTTCAAATATCCTTCAGGGATGCAAAATATAATACTAAAGTCCATTATTAATGCATGCCGTAGACGCTTAAACACACAGGGAGACATCTGAGTTTAGCCACTTAAAGTAATATTATTGAACCCAATTTAACAAACTGCCTTTAAATAAAATAAAACTATGACAAGTGGCAGAATATGGTAGAGTTTTATGTAAGTAAACAAACTTCGTGTCGAGAGCTGGGCCATTTTCCTCCGCTACAAGCTAAAAACATTAGCAGCTAACGTTAGCGTACCCGTGTTGTAGACATGGAGGTCCTCCGCTATCCCTTCATTCCCGCCACCGAATACAATGATGAGCTCGCGGATTGCCGCCGCCCGGTGTCCATGCCTGGACCGGGGAACGACTCCAGTAACGGAGTGAACTTTCCTCCACTGCGGCCCCGCAACACAGCCGCTCATTTTCCCCTCACTAAGGACCCCGAAAGTTTGGCGCTGTTGACGTTTCAAAGATGGAGGCGGGGTCGAAGAGGAAACAGGAAACTCAACCGGAGAGAAGGAAAAACTAAAGACCTCTCACTCTGTTAAGTATTGGTTGTATCAAAAAAAAAAAAGAAAAAAAAAGAAAAGAAGAGAACAAAGGAGATTCATCAGTAGCAACGACCGAAGTTATTTAGCTTAGCAAACTAACCAGTAATTATTATAGTTAAAAATATAAACTCCCACCTAATACACCACACGAATCACTTCCTCTGTGTTTAACCTTAATATTTTCTGTAATTGATTGATAATGCAGTAAGAATTAAAATTCTTTAAAAGTTTACATTTGTTCAGAAGTGAATGTAATAGTCCAATGTAAAAATGTCTATTATCCAAATCTAGCAAATGCTTTTCATTTGTACTTTAATGCAATCCTCTATAAAATACCCAATAGTATATTTTGCACCTTTACGAGGTTTAGAACACGTGCCAAAATAAAACAGATATTAGCAGACTGATTAAGTGGTGCTGTCCGACTAAAAGAAAAGTAAGTGATAAAATCCTATTCATAAAAACATTTTAATATATATCATTTGAAATTATTTCATTTTCCTAACCCTTAAGAACCACTGTGCCATTCAGTAATTTCTTCCATCACATTTAACCTACACATCTCTGAATAATCTCCTCATATTAGGAAGAGACACTTTCTAGTCGAGAAAGAAATCCAAAACAAGCCTTGTGTGGGAAGCAGGCATGAAACTGAAGCCGGGGCAACCCGACACACACTCCAAAAAAAAAAAAAAATGGTTTAGATCAAAGTATATTCATTCACTAGAATGGTCCAATCAAAGTTCAGACCTAAATGCAAATAAGAATGTTTTGCCCAGACACAAAATTTGCCAATGACGGATGCTGACTAAGCTTTGAGATATGGTTTCGAAAAATGAATGTGCAAAACCCGTGGGTTTTGTAAATCATATTTAAGTTTGTGGTTTATTGGAAACCATGTGGAACATTCAAGTCACCGCATAAAAACACCGACTTGTTGAAAAACTGCTTCTGGGTAGCGTCATGTATTTTGTCTTCATGATTTGTTTTTACAGAATCTGTAAAGTGTGACATTCATGCAGGTGTGTTCAGTCCCCTGGTGGTGGCAGCACCATGCTGTGACGATGCGCCGGAGCCCCCCCACTCCCCCCCCCCCCCAAAAAAAAAAAAAATAATACAATCCTTAGGAATTGATTGAAGTGGACAAAATATGAAACACTTTCAGAGTTAGAACGACTTTTACACTAAATCGAGTTTTTAATGTTTTCTGACCAGTAAAACGCTACATTTTAATAAAAGGAACTCAAATGTTGGGCTGTGTTTTTCACATTTCCGGTAGGTCGGCTGACCTAGGTCGCGCGCGCGTATGTGTTTAGAAACAGGAACCCCTCCTGGTGAGCAGGAACAGGGTGACGTCAGTTGTCACTTGGCTCTGAGCTCTCTCTCAGTGTGTGTGCGTGTGTGTGCGTGTGTAGCAGTAGTAGTTGGATTACACTATCAGTGTGTACAACGTCTGATTGTGTGATTTGCGCGAGCGTCCGTGCGCATGCATGTGTAGGTGTGCGTGCAAGACAGAGAGAGCGAGAGTGGTTTAAGGGGCGTGTTCATAGGAAATAGAGATTTTTGCGTGTGTGTGTGTGTGTGTGCGTGTGTGTGTGCGTGTTTACACAGACGGGAATACTGCTCCAGAGGAAGTGCGCTCGTTCTCCGTCTGCGCGTCCCGACTTCCTGCTCTGAGGCAGGAGAGAGAAAAGCTGCGGATCCGCTTTCAGACAGCGGGGCAGCAGCAGCAGCAGCAGCAGCAGCAGCACATGGAGCCCCGACACAACACACACGCTCTGCTTTAAGAGCCAAACTCCCACGACACGGACGGACAGACGCACACAGAGAGAAAGGAACCGCGGCCGTTCACAGCTGGGTAGGTGCCAACTTTCCTTCCGTCTCCAACTTTCTCAAAGTTACCTAAAGGACGCATCGAAGTGAACTAAAAATTTAAAAAAAACTTGTGATCCGCTCAAAAATCATTTCTGAGAGCACAGAAAGCAAATCCACACCGCTAACCTGAAAAGCGAAAGAAAAAAAAGCCGTGCGTAAAGTGTTAAAGCCGTGCGTAAAAATGAGTAAAAGGTCTCATAACCAAACAGCGGTCTTATGCGTGACACTATCACAGATTTAAAGGGGGAATTTAGAATGAAGTCGGTGTGACAATTGGTGAGGGAAGGGAAGTAAAAAATGATCCGTGGCTCCTTTAAAACCTGCTAGTAGACTTTCTGGTTTGTCTGGACCTCGCAGACTAATTGCCATGCGCTTCCGGATAGAAGCTGGCAGCAGACAACATCTTGAAAATGAGTCACCGACTGCCGCAAAACAAAGAGACGTTTGAGTTCCAGCAGAGCCCCCTTTACTCCCTCCTCACTCAGACATATTTAAAAAAAAAATCAGAGCGCAGGAAATGGAAGGAGAGTCATGGTTTGGGTTCTTCCTGCTGACCTGAACAGAAACAGAGAGGAAGAGAAAGGTAACGGGCTCAAACGGTGGGCTTTTATTTTGAAATCAATTATTAAAACATTTGCTTCAACAGATCAAATAATTTGCTAATATCAGCACACCAATGTGTGATCCCAGTGGTCATTTTAGCAGAAGTATGATGAAATCTGAAAAGTGTGGCATGCATTTCTATCCAATCTCTTTTACTCTGGTACTCCTAAGACAAAAACAAAAAATATAAAGTGGTGGAACCAGTTGTCTAATGATTGAAAAGATGAAAAAGCAGGTGGTTTGGTCAGATGGTAAAATTTTGGGCAACATGGAAACGTCAGCCAGAATAATTCATCATCAGGGAGTATGGTGGTGGCAGTATCATGATGTCAGGATGCTTTTTTATTTTTTTCAGCTGATGCTAAATACAATGTGGTTCTGGGAAGACTTGGAAAAGTTCAACTGGTAACATTCGAGTTCTGAAAGTATTCCCAAAACGTGTACAAGAACGTGCACGTGTGTGTCTGTGTTTGTGCGTTTGTTTCTAATACCTTGTGGGGACCATTTTCCTGACACATACTACATTGTGGGGATCCACTGCTCTTTGTGGGGACTGTAGCCTGGTCCCCACAAGGGGAAACACTGTTTTTGGGTCAGGGGTCAGATTTAGGACTAAGATGTGAATTGAGTTTTGGTTAGGGTTAGGGTTGGGGTAAAGGTAAGGGGAAGGTTTAGGCTTTTGAAATTAATGGAAAGTCCCCACAAAGGTAGCTGTGCAAACATGTGTGTGTGTATGTGTGTTCTTAAAAAACCTTCTACATCTGCTGGGTGTTGTAAGAACTGATCTCTAAAAACAAACAGCGAATGTGTGCACTTGTTTCCGGTGCTTCCCACCGACAGGAAGTCCTGGACAGCCTCTCACCGGGAATGACGCCCCTGAATCTGAATGACAGGAAGTCCTCCTGTGGACAGTTAGACATCACCACAGTTCCTCCGCCACCTCACACACACGCACACGCACCCACACACAGCAGCACACATTCATACAGGAAATAGGAAGCGAGAGCCCGGTCAGTTGTGTGCTTGCGAGGCTAGTGGGTCATTGTTTTGTACTTTCCCCTCCTTTTTGTCCTGCTGCTTGGTTTCCTTTCACAAAGACAAACAGATTCACAAACAGTCATTTCTCATATTTCCACCGCTGCTGCACAATATGTTGTTATTATGAAGGCAGGTGGAGCTACAGTTCTCAGAGAGCGCACAAGAACAGATGCGCGCACAAACACACACACACACACAGGCAGTCGGCGGTTTCCAGGTAAACACGTCGGTTAGGGCCACGCTTGTCTTGGCAGAAGGGTCACTAACCACATCCTGTTTTATCACCATGGAAACATCTGAAAGCCATCTGACGTATGGACCTTTCTCTGTGACTCTCATAGTCAATATGAAACTGTACTGTAGGAGGAAAAGCCTCCCAACCACCGTGAGCAACAATTATTACGATTTGTTCTTCCACTCAGTGCCGTGCAAAATGGTAATAATCTTATAGACTCACATTTTTCAATCACTACCTCTGATGTATTTTAGTTGAATTTTGTATTGTAATATTGAAAATGGGGCATGCTTATGTATTCAGCCTCCTCAGCATCCCCTATGGTGGTGGCAGCATCATGCTGTGGGACTGCTTAATTTATCTCTGGATAAATTAAGAAATGGATGGGAACATGAGGGGGGAAAATCCCCTCCACCCCCACCCAATAAAATCAAGTGTGTGGTTGTAATAAAAAATGTAAAGAAGTTCAGGGGAGTAAGAATTATGTTTACAAGGCATTGTATCTGTAATTACAATCCAACAGGGGTCAATTAGTAGAAAATGATCATGCTAGCTGTTTACAACCTGTGGAAGGAAGTAGAAAAACCGCATGCCACCATGTCTGTGTATAATGACATGTGGCAAACATAAGCTCTTCGGTAACAAAACCCAGAGGACATGCACTAACATTTTTGCTCTTATACTTAATTTCTCTATAGCTGATAACTTGAAGAGCACTGCTAATTTTAGCATGCGTTAGCTTGTTGAAAAATTGCTTTTGCCATTAAAATTAATGGCAAAAAATGTTGAACAATTAAAGAATTTCCAACTTTATGCATTCATGAGCTGTAATTGTTCTTGAGACTCTTTGGCCTCTGTAACTTCTTTAGACCTGCTCCTGATCTCCTCTTTTTAAATTCTGATGGTGCTAATGTTGTCACCGTCTACTGGAGCAGAGTAAAGACTCCACCTTTTTAAATTCAATTCCCAAAGGTTCTGTAGATGTAGATATTTTTTAAATACAAGAAAACCCTTCCTGAGCTGTGCATCCAACTCCTGTCTAAATGTTTGAGTGAGTTTAGCTCTTAGCTTAAATAGCTTAACTAAGCTAACCAGCTAAATGTTGCTCACTAGTGAAATTAAAGTAGCTAGCTTAATTACCTAAATTAAGTTGGATAGCTTAGTTGGCTAAATTCAACTCGCTTCATGAAGGCAGATAGCTATAGTAAGATAACTATTTAGATTAAGCTAGCTAATAATAATAATAATAATAATAGTCCAAATTTCATATCACAAACAAGCAAAGCTGGTATGACAATAAAAAGAATCCTAGAATCCTTGGATCCTAACTCTGTCCTTTTCTAATTCCCAGTTGCAGGATCCCCAGTGTTTGTGTCGTCATGGAGAGCTCTATCACCCTCTGGCAGTTCCTGCTCCAGCTGCTGCTTGACCAGAGCCACAAACATCTCATCTGCTGGACGTCTAACGATGGAGAGTTCAAACTGCTCAAGTCTGAGGAGGTGGCCAAACTGTGGGGGCTGCGAAAGAACAAGACCAACATGAACTACGACAAGCTGAGCAGGGCGCTGCGCTACTACTACGACAAAGTATGCACATGTGAACGACAACACAAACAAAACTGCTGTAAAATGGAGGTTTATGTTGACTGGTCTGTTTTTTTTTCCTTCCCTATTTGCAGAACATCATCAAGAAGGTGATTGGTCAAAAGTTTGTCTATAAGTTTGTCTCGTTCCCTGAGATTCTGAAGATGGACCCTGCAGTTGTGGAGTCGGGTCGCAGTAGCGAGGAGGTTGGGGGGACGACGTCAGAACCTGAAGCTGAAGAGGAGGATCGGACTGACAGAAACCAGTATCGCCACTCCAACTTATACTCCTCCTTCACCATCAGCTCCCTGCAGCACGCTTTAGAACAGCAGCGGCCAATCAAACAGGAGCCCAGATGCGAGGAAAGCTCCTCTGTCATCCGGTTCGTAACCAACGGCGGCCACTCGTCCCTTCCTCCAACACCACCTCCATCCATGACAGACAGCCCAAATTCCTCTGTGCTGTCTCCTCGGTTGGCCAGCTCATCATCCCCATCCCAAAGCCCCGCCCACATACAGGCAAGGGGGCAGAGCCTTAGCGCAGATACTGAAGATGTCGAATGTAGCGCTCAACCTTTAAACTTGTCATCTGGTCAGAGGGAAAGAGAGAAGCTACGCTGCACACGAACACCAGAGAGGAGGGGGTTGGCCAACAGTAACCCTTTAAAAGGCAGAAAACCCAAAGGTTTGGAAATCTCTGCCTCTCCTCTTCTCCTGACAGGAAGTGACCTCGTCTCCATTGCCCTCAACAGCCCGGCGCTGCCCTCTGGGTCTCTTACCCCCGCCTTTTTGACCACACAGGTATGAATCAACATTACACAGCCAATAACACCACCGAACCTCCCCAAACTTCCGCTGGAAGCACAGTTTTTAATAGGTAACAGGCAGAGGAGAGGAAGGAGACATTTTTGATGCGGAAAGTCAGACAGGGAGGGGACGGAGAGAGGTGAGCGGAAAGAAAAGGAGGAGGAGAGGGAGGCTTGAGGAGGTTTCTAAGTGAACCCATATGTTCTTGACGCTCCTGATTCACTGGCAGCAGCTTGCTGACCAAAACAGGACAGACTGACTACATTCAGGCCCTCAGCTGACATTCTTATCCAGACTGAGTAATCATATACTGCTGTGTGTAAATCACTGACAGAAACCAAAGGAAGTTGAGGCCGAGCTCATTACTCAATATGTCAATGGTACCACCTACTCCTTTTGGTAACTAGAACCCCTTCCCTAGCAAACCAACAGGGAGTACGTTAACAGAGATTTGATACTTTCTTTGAAATTTGTCCCCATTTTCTTTAAAACCAAATCCAAAATAAAGGTCCTTGTAGTGCCATGGAAACCAACGTGGATAAACCAACAAGACCATCAAACGAAATATTAAAAATTGCTGAAAGAAAATGAACAAGAATGACCTAATGACATTAGAAGAAATGATCTGATTGATGAATGACTAATAGCTGACAAGGAGACGTCATCAACCACTGCTTCATAACTATTTACAGGACGAGTGAGGGGGAACTTTCTGGCATTTAAGGCATGCTGGGAAATCTAGGTGTGAAATTAGCCTGAGAAAGAATGAGTTCCTTCGTTTGAGCGAAGCTTTAGATGAAAAGCTGTTTTTTTTTTCAACTTTTATGATTGAAGAAGCTATAAATTGGCCAGAATTAACTGTCTTCTCTGTACTCTATGTGGATTATTTTACTATGTCTGATTTTTTTTCTGTATTTCCCCAACCTTCCAGACTCCATCTGGTCTGTTGCTAACTCCCAGTCCTCTGCTGTCCAACATCCATTTCTGGTCCGGTCTGAGTCCGGTGGGACCTCTGAGCCCAGCCCAACTGCAGAGCCATGCCCAACTTTTCCAGGTAATCTTCCTTTCTTGTGTTTGAGGCGCTATCCTTCAACGGATGCCTGGTTTTCCTAAATACCCCTGGGTTCAGCTTAGTCAGAAATACAAACACAAACATCATCTGACTCGACCCCTTCAGCTCATATACAGGTAGCTAGTCAATTGTATTTTAAACCTTGCAATTTGTGTACAACCAAGATAACCCTAATTCCTCCTTGTTGTCAAAATTGTTGTTCGTTCGTCTGCTGTTGTAAAACCCAAACCTTTACGAGACCCACCTCCATCCACAGTATCTATACCCGAGACCCAAAGTTTGTTGGCATTCAACCAAAGCCGAAATCATAAAGCTAACAGTGCTTGGCTTTCGGAGATGACGCCATGCATAGGTTGCTTATTGGTGGGAAGTTGGTTAACCCTAAAAGCTATTCCAGCACTAATAATAGTCATTGGGCTATAAGCATACTTGTTTATGAGTAGGTACCCTTTGAACTGTAGCTGATCTTTTATAGTACGAGGTTGAAGTGGACTTGAAATAAACCAAACACACCATAAAGTGATTCTGCCAGCAAATCAAGTCTACAGAATATTGCCAAGTACATGAATTTCTTTCGAAGACCTCTCAAAAAAAAAAAAAAAAAAAAAAAAAGCCATATTCTTTAATCCCCACACACTCCGACTTAATTTGTAATCACAAGCATGAACTGGTCGATGGTAGAGCACTGCTTGCTTCTGGCCATAACAAGTTTCACTAGAAAAACTTCATAAATTGCTGAAAAAGTCTTTAATGTTTCTTATTGTGTACTTTACTAGTTCCCCACACTGATGAATGGAGCCATTCCCATTCCTCCTTCCAACATGGACACGCCCTCTCCTCTGCTGCTCACGTCCAGCTCCCACAAGTCCTGATGCCAGCAGGAAGCTGGTTCCAGAGGGGCTGAGGACATCATCATCATCATCATCATCATCAAGGAGCAGACCACCCTTAAGTTGGATGAAGCTTAAGGACTGGGCAAACTTACACCTGAGACTTCTACCTTCATTCCAGAAGAAACTGGAGCTCCACTCTGAGGATTTGCTCTCCAAGAAGAGCATAGTTTGGTTTGTTTGTTTACTTCAAGGTCCCCACCGTACTTGTGGTAAAACATCTTTTATCTCGTTTGATTGCCAGTCTCTGCCCAAATGTAGTAACACCTCAGCAGAACGCTAGTTTTCTTTTGCCACTTTCCGTAGCCGTCGTAACTCTTTGCCTCGGATGTGAAGAAATTCTTGGACACGTGTGAAGTCAAAAGAGAAAGCGTTACAGTTTAGAAGTAGAACTGTGAAAACTTCTCTCAGCCTTCCAAGACTAAACACAACCCGAGTTCCCACGTCTAGACAACACATTAAGGCTTATGCTTTTTGGTGTATTCAAAACGTTTTAAATGATCAAGTAAGTTGTCAAAATGTGTTTGATAGCTTAAAGTTTATCATCACTAACAGGAACAATATTAGTGGATGTTATTGTTCTTGAGCAAGTTGATGTTTTCCCACCTTTTTGTAATCTTAAAGCTAAGCTAAGCTAATTACTTTCTTGTACCTTACATTCAGAAATAAGTTGTGTTTTTTGCTCAAAAAAGGTTAATGGTTCCAAAAACAAAAAAACTCCACCTAAACAAATTTATAATACAAAGTAATTAGAATCAATATCATGACGTTTTCTGTCACTTTAGAACAGATTTGGCATCTTTTTCTGTCACCTTTAACTGCCAAATGTTTCCTAATGTTCAGTTTCTCATTCCTGGATACAGAAAGGCTCAGGATCAAATTTTATCCAACGCTGGAAAAAATAAAACTGGGCTACATGAGATGGGACCGTTAGCGACTCCTAGCAAAAGCATCTGCTAGCCAGAGTAAAAATACAGCGCAAAATTGATGCACAATTTTCTAAACTTTTTATTATTTTGCACTGTACTGTACTTTCAAGCATTCTTTGCTGTAGCTTTTATGATGAAAGATTTCTGTAAATGTGTCAAAAGCTTTATTTCTTCGTGGCCAAAACTGCACAAATAGCTTTTTTTTGTAGTTGTGAAATTGCTCGTTTTTTTGTTTTGTTTTTTTAGTTAATATGACGGCAAATTATTTTCTATGTTAATGAGTTTCTTATTTTGTGTTTTTAAATAAATGACTTTTTCAAAAAAAAAAAAAAGTATTCAGAAAATGACTTGCACACACGTTTTATGAAACAAATTTTTAAATTTTTTACTTCAGATGGTTATGAGAAATAAATAGCTCCAGTAAAAAGAGTCACACATCAACTGTTCACCGGCAGCTCAGTGTTTCAGAGAGTTTGAGTTGACAACACAGCAGGCCTTCCATGCATCAGGCACACACACGTTTCCACACACACACTCGGACATAAAACACATACAATTAAATCATCCGTTCATCTGAAAAAAAAAAAAAGTACAGTTTTACAATGATAAATATTAAGCTGTTTTAGAAATCTCCTTTCGTGCATGTTACTGCTGTTCATGTACAAAAAAAAGTCATATTAGCAGAAACACAGTTTGCAGTTCACAGGGAAACAATCCTTAATTTGGAATATAAACAAAAAAATTATGGAAAATCTAGATGTACATGGTTCCAATTTCCAAATTAAAAAGAACAGGCCAACGTAATACAGGATATATACCATTAATATAATGACTTCCCGTTTACAGTATGTCATGTATGTACTTGATTGTGTAATCACAATTTAATACCTCAAATTAGAAGTGCATGTTCAAATCATTTAAACAGATTTGTACTGTTTACTGGATCATTGCACCATAACCTGCAATCTGTGTTTGATGTTAATATTACATTAATGATTTCAGATATAAGTTTATCAAGCTTTACCAGTGCTTCCAGCACTCTTCTAGCATGTGCTACCTAATCTGAAACAAAGAACACTAGTGTCGCTGAAACAAATCTTCTCCTGTCACAAAATACAGTTTTCAGTCGGCCGTCGAACAAAAGAGCAACAAGAAAACTTCCCTCCGATCCCCCGACAACTTTCAGTTTTATTTAGATGTTTAGTGCACTCCCAGTCTTTTATTTTTAATAAGCTTTTAATATTTTCTGATTTTTATAGCAGTTCACCTTGTGAAGCTGTCATATTTAAATGTTTCCCAGTTGTGTATTTTAAAAAAAAAACAACTAAAAAACCTACGTTTACATTTTTGCCAAATGTTCAACAAAACTCTTTTAGCCATATTTAAAGCTAACTGGCTATGCTAAACTATAGCTTCAACTGCATAGTTAGTCACTCTTTGATGCACCTCTTAAGTAAAAAAAAGTATATATTCGTCTTTATACCAGAGATTGTAACATTTAAACAAACACTGTTTATTGGCCTAAATTAGTTTGAATGCATACTTCATCATGTATGTTTAGCTTTAGCGCACCTAAAGTTAGCATAAAAAAAGAGAAATCTGCCAAAGCTAACCCAGCAGGGAAACAATGTTCACCACACATTTAATGCTGCTTGATAAATTTCACAAAGTAGATATCAAAACAGGGTTTAGTTTTATAGCCATATAAGCGATAGCATTAAATTACATTAAATCCTGCAAACTATATTTTCTAAGTTTAGCAAAATGGCTGTGGTTTGATATTTAATGTTGGTCAACACGAGACAAACAGACCAAGCTGACCCCAGGAATGCAATGAACATCAGTTGTCATGTAAGAAACATTCAGGGACATTTTCTTATTGCTACAGTAAACGTATTTAAAAGAGAGACTCGCCAACGGGTTTAATCATCTTTAGCATCACTGTCAGTTGCTAACAGCACATCGGCAGTAAAGTCTTGAGTTTTAATTTGAAATCTGTGCTGTAAAAATGCTGTGGCTTGACATGAAGTGGGAAATTGTTGCTTTTAGAGCATCCACGTCGGTGCCGTTTTCCCGAGGAGTCATGGAATACATCATAATACTGTTGGGTAAACTCAGCTGTGTTGAGGCCCACGTCCCTGGTGAAAACAAAACAAAAAGAATTTGCAAACGCTTGGAGTGCAGGGTAAAATGTCTGAATGTACAGTTGCATCGAGGCTCTCGACAGTTGAAGGGTTTGCAGGCTTGTCCGAGCGTTTATCTCGGGTTCTGGTTTTTCACATTACTCAACAATGCTGTCCAGTCGTCTTCCCAACAAGGCATGGGCTGGTCTCTGGTATGTTGCTGCACCAAGGTTTCAAACAGCTACGGTTTCAAAAACCGCTCATTTTTGTCCCAGTGAAAAATGAAAACCCGGATTAAGGAGCGAGGCTAACCAGAGCTTTCTCCTCTGTATGACGGACAGAGTAATGCAGCGCTGCGTCATTTAACTCTATTAAACGAATCTGGATGTTTGTGATTTTCTCGACTGGAACTATTTTTTTCAGACAAGCATGGTGTGGAAACAAAACATTTCTGTATTAAATTTACAGTTGACAGGTCTGTAAAGCAGCAGGCTGCAGGCTACCGGAACAGATTAACCAGGTAATTAGATTTCTGTTTCTCTATGAAGAGCAGAATGTTTTCAATATTAAATTTAATGACCATCTATTCCATATTTGTATGAAAATAAAAATATCTTAAAGTAGCATAACTGTAATCATCAATATGTCAGATTTTAGCCAATGTAGTAATAGTTCCTGCTGTTTCATGTAAATGAAAGAACACACAACTTCCTGTGTGTTAGGAAGTTTTCCTAACACACAGGAACACCGTTTAGTTTTTTAATCATGGTTATCATAGAGAATCTCATACCAGCCCATGCCTATTTCCATGTTTTGTTGCTGTCAGATTTGGTCCTACAGATTTACCAGAGTGAGCAGAAACCCAGTGGCTAAAACTGTTAGCTTCGCTCAGCCCTCAGCTGCCAAGCGCTGTGCTCAGACTTTCAGTGGAACCCCCAACGGCAGCGGCCCCTCAAAGAAACACAGTTCTTCTGAAATGAATTTGGGAAAAAAAATAAATAAATAAAAAAAAATCTAAGATGGGAAATCCATCATCATCATCATCATCATCATCATCACCACCACCAGTTTTTCTCGTTCCCCTCAACGCCAGCACCGTCGTGTGCTGCAGCGTTTTGAAATGTAGAAACCTTGTATAGATCAGTCACGGAAGCTCGAAGGAAACAAAACAAAACAACAAGAAAGAAAAAAACAATAAAAAAAAAAAACAATCTCCAAATATACATGTACATATATACACATAAATATATATGTATATAGATATACACAATGCATAAAAAGTTTGAAGAAACTGCAGCTGTCGCTCTGCAAGCACAACAATGAAAACAACAACTTCATCACAGCGTCGACATCAACATCCGTTGAATTTCAAACTAAAGATACCAAAGAATTATAGTCAGGAGAAATAACAGTAACCTAAACAGACCGCTTAACTGTGCATGGCGTCTTCAGTTCACATCATGTGCATCAACACACATGTGTACACACACACACACACAAACACATACACACAGACATGTTATATAGTAGACAGTAGTAGTTTAGCAGCAAAATAAGTTAACCTCACACCCCAATAAATAAACAGTCTCCAAGCGTTTTGACTCAAAGTCACTCATTCAGAGGATGTGTGTGTGTGTGTGTGTGTGTGTGTGTGTGCGCGTGTACGCGTGTGAGTGAGTCCAGGGGAGGGAGTGAGGGGAGATGCTCCACAGGGAGGTGGGCTCATGCGAGGAGTTGCTGGGAGGTGCAGATGAAGCTGGCCGGCTGACCATCCTCTTCAGGACACATTAGAAAAGCATGCTCTGCCTTCTGTTGATGTTGCCGTTACCTGGAACAATACAATACCCATGATGCCATGGGAACTCATTACACTAAAATACAAGCACATCAAAAAAAAGTGAACATTGTGATTTTTTTGGTCTCATTTCAGAAATTTAAACTTGTTATATATAGCAAAGTATTTTAAGCTATTATTTATTGTATGTTTGATTATTATGGCTTACAGATAATTTAAACTAAATCTTTTTGAGAAAATCAGTTGATTAAGGTGACACCATAAGTTTCTAATATTTAACTTTTTTCTAATATTCTAATTTTCATAGAGTCTGAATTTAGGGGTTTTATCATCAATGATAGTTACTGATGATGTCAGTCAACTGTGATTTGGCTTGAAAACTAAAATGTTAGAGAGCTGAAAACTGGAGGTGGCGTTGCTAAAAGGCGGAAAATTTCAGGCAGAGGAAGAGTTTCAATTGATACTTGATTCTATTTGAATTATGGGAAATTAAATGAGATTCACGGCCCACCTGACTCGGGGTAGGAGGAGTTCCTGTAGCCGGGGTCCCTCTGAAGTTGCAGCTCTTTTAACGTGAACATCGACACGCCTGAAACACAGGAGAGACAGAAACTCAGCTAGCTTAACTTGACAACTTTAGCTTTTAGCTAAAGTTGTGCTAACAGCTGCACAGTTAGCAGCTTCATGCAATACGGTTAGCTACCTGAAATACAATAGAGACAGACACTGAGCTAGCTTAACACAAAACCTTTAGCTAGCTGAAACATGCATGTGTTTCAGCTAGCTTAAAGAAACATGTTATCCAGCTGGAACACGATCGACACCTAGCGTAAGACACCGGAGAGACAGACTCAACCAGCTTAACGCAACACGTTGAGCTAATTGAAACACAAGAGATAGGTATCTTAGCAAACATTTTTAGCTAACTGAAAGAAAAGAGACAACTAGCTTAATGCAACAGATCTAGGTAGCTAAAACACAGGAAACAGCTAACTTAACACAACGTGGGACAGGAAATCAAAGAACGAAGGATGCAGGAAGGCCTGAGGAGAGCAGACAGCAGCTGGGATTGCACAGGACGTGCAGTGTGTGTAGATGTGTGTGTGTGCTCACTTTCAGGCAGTGTGTGGACTCTCATCCCGAGCTGCCTGAAGTAAGAATGTTTCATCGCCTCATCAGCTGAAATCCTCGCCTTGGACTCGTACTGCAGAGACACAAACGTCCAACGATACGTCACCCACTAGAGAAATGTGAATGATTCACACTCACGCACATTATGAGTCAAAGTGGTGAAACACAGCAGAGTAAGCACATGTGGATTCTAAAGGGCGAATAACTGCACTCCCTGCTGTCTGCATGTGGTACTGGCTGAATGGAAATCCAACACGATTAAATCTGGATAACTGGTGTGACAACAAGAAACTGGGATCTGGCACCCTCCACACTAATGAGCACCTTCAGCAGAGATGTGTGGAACGACTTCAAATAAACGTGTCTTTTATTTCTTTAGAAATCTGAACTGAACATTTCAGAAAAATCTAACCAATAATTTATAATTGATCTATATTCAGGGTTCTTTCACATGTTCCAGATTTTATATCGGTGCATTTTTACTTTTAAGAAAAAAATGGCATAAATAATTCCTTGAAATAAAAGAACATGCTCTCTTATTAGCAGAAGATAACTGAGCCACCAAATATTTTGTTATAAACAATTTCTTTGCATGATTTTTCCTCTACTGACTAAATGAACTCTAAAGTCCATTTTTCAGTATTAATCCATACAATCATTGTGATTTGACCAGGAAGTAACCACATGATGGATGTAAAAATGCTAACAAGACTCTACTACAATAAAAGAAGAATTTATGGAAGGATTTCTACACATAAAGGCAATAAATATGTTCAGTTTTCTAGCTGATCACCGATCTTTAAAAAGATTGACCCGCTGATTCCAATTTGAGCCGACAGATTATTATTTTTTTTTATCTTAAAATTGCTAAATATATAGACAAAGTTGCTAAGAGGGCAACAGTGGGGTGAATATTGTTAAAGGAAATTTGGGGAAATTTATTGGCTGGTCGGATTAACCATGCAGTCCTACTTGTATTCAAACACTTTTCAGGCTCAGCTTCTGAAAAAACATTTTTATTTTCACAGTTAAACAACTATTTACCTTCAAACATCCTGATGGAGGACTACAAAGGATTATTTCTAAGCATCTTATTTGTGGCTTTAACGTGACAACCTTTCACTGAATGAATCCTAGTCCCAGACGTGTGCGCCGTGTGTTGGTTGACACTTACTCTGAGGAACGCCAACAGCAGCTCGATACCTTCGCTGTCCAGCCTGAAGGAGAAGAGAAGAGCAACAGCTCAGTATCTACCAGCAGAAAGGGCTGATGGGAATGTGGAGGACTCATGGGAGGAAGGAAGCGCACAGCCGGCTCTAATGTTCGGCAGGATTTCCTGCCTGAAATGGCCAAACGCGCACTCAGAAATGCACATCACTGGACACATTCAAACCAGCCGGGGCGTGCATAACGAGATATAAACAAACACAAAACAAGAAGCAGCAGCAGAGTGTACCTGGGCGCGTGGTTGATCAGCGGCTGCGGCTTGTATTTGGGGAAGTTGTAGGATTTAAACTCTTCAATGGTGGAGATTCCTGGCCAGCTCTCCTCTGTGGGTGTGCCTGAAGTTGCAACAGTCCAATAAGACACAGTTAGACGGCTACCAGCTAGCGTTACCATGACGATCGCGTTCAGGATGGGATTCTCACCCAGCAGCCTGAAAATGAGATGGAGCTCATCCTCCACGGTGGAGCCGGGGAACAGAGGCCGACCTGCAGCCATCTCGTAGAATATGCAGCCCACCCCCCTGGAGAGAAAACAGCCAATCAGCTGGCAGAACAACAGCGGGCTGGAGAAATGTCTCCGAGGTGACATGGAGGGAGCAGGAAGAGGAGGAAGGAAAAAGCCCCGCGTGGTCGGATGTTTCTCTGGGTTTAGATATATATCTGACTCCGTCTGCTTCACTGTTACTGTGGGGGAAACTGATAGCGAGGGGCATGATGGGAGATTTACCACATGTCGATCTGTGTGGAGTACTCCGAGGATCCCAGAAGGACATCCGGAGGCCGGTACCAGAGAGTCACCACCTCGTTGGAATACGTCTTGGTCGGGACGGACTTCGCCCTCGCCAGACCTGCAGAACGTCAGCACACATCAGCAGCCTGGAACCGGAGCGTTTCCACTGGAAACGGCCTCCTGCATTTAGCAATTTTGGAGCTCATTTTTCAAACAATTTAAGCTAACATTTTTTTGCCTTCCTGTTATCGGATCTCTTTCTTTCACACAGACTGAAAGAATTACAGATTTACTTTTTAACAACAAAAAGGAGCTCTTGAGGTTCCTCTCACCAAAATCAGCCAGCTTCAGTTCCCCTCTTTCATTGATTAGAAGGTTCTGCGGCTTCAAGTCCCTGTGGAGAACTTTCCTCTGGTGACAGTAAGACAGCCCTCGTAAAATCTGGAACAGGAAGATCTGGAAACGCACATTTCAGAATCTAATGAATTAACTGTCATCTGAGCAAACATTTAGTCTGGGCAACTTTATAAATTTTAGGATGTTGAATCGGATCTAAATATCACTTTTTTAACCTTACATTTAAAATCTTACTATGTCAGAATGTTTTATCATCCGAATCTCTCTCTCTCTCTCAAACTATGGTGGCCCAAAGAGGTCAGCGAAATGCAAAAGCCATAAACAATAACAAAAGCCGAAGTGGCTAAGCAACGCTATGCTAGAGAGTCTATCAGCAATTCTGTTAAATACTAAAACAGAATTGAAACTAAAATGGAATTTATACAAAAACAGAGTTTATGCTAAAATAGACGTGATGTGAATCAAAAGTTATCCTAGCAAGATTTTTATAAACAGAAATTCTGTTGAAACAGAATCTCACCAAAGTGGAAGTTATCTTGGCGATGTTATCATCACTACCGTTTTAACGTAGCTTCCTTTGTGGCTTTTTTTGCTGCTGCGTTGTGGATTATGCATTTTGTTGACCCTTCTGAGCAACTATACAATTCAAATATTATAATCCATGCTTGAATAACACAATTAGAGCTTCCTAAGAAGAGCATAACTTAACTACAATTAATACAAAACTCAACTGCAAAGATCAGAAAGCACTTCTACCAATATTCCACTTCATAAAATGGAAACCTGTGTGTTTTAGAATTGATTTGAAGGTGCTTCTATTGGATTTAACTAAAGGTATCACTGGTCTAATCCAGCCTATGTAATCACTTCCCACCATCCAAATTCCCCAATTACTTCCTGAGAGTCAAATCTAAAACTCATGATGAGGCGTCGTTCCTTTACTACAGCCTCAACATTCTTCCTGAAAACCTGAAAGCAGCTGGCTTAGCATGACTGCTACCTGAACTTTAGGAATTCACCCTTATATTGGCCCAAATTAACTTAGCTTACTTAATTCAGTTTAATTTGATTTTAATCAACTGATTATTAGTCAGTCAGTCAGTCAGTGAATCTTTTACTGGCATTTTATTTTGTTATAAATAAAATGCTTCATGTGTCATCATGATTTATTTGTCTTGTGGTTCAATTAAACTTTTTTATTTTTTATTTTATTTTAAATAAAGTCATGGGTTTGCATTGCTGGAATCCATTTCTGGTATTGCTCATTCAGTTCTGCAGTTTATCTGACATTTCTTAAAGTGGTCTATTCATTGTAGGCTCACCTTCACGTTGTGCATGCTCATGATGTTTCCACAGTCGTCCATGTACTGCTTCAGATCTTTATCCTACAAGAGGAGATCAGATTGTCTGCTCTTTTCAGAAAACATTGCATGCTGATCAAAAGTAAACAGGACGAGGCGGTAAACTACAGAAGACTGGAAACGTCAAATGAAAAATAAATAAATAGTAGAAACGAGGAAGAATATCACAATTAAACACTAGAAAGTGTGCATTTCCTGCGGAACTGCAAGTGTGAATGCTGAATTCTTGTGTTGAACATGCCAAAACGTTTGACGTCAACTGATGAAGATTAGCAGAAATGCAAGAAATAAGCAGATGCACCAGAACAAATCAGAATCCTGCAAAATGACTAAATGGGATTATTATAACAGAAATAATAATCCCATTTTAAGGAAGAGGGGTAAAAGCTTTTGAATAATGGAAAAATTCCACCTAAACAGTATTAGAAATTGATGGAGAACAGTGGTTCCTAACCTAAACCTAAACTAACCTAAATTATATAAAAGGCTAAAAGTAGCTAAAATACTCATGGTTGCATTTAGGCTTCCACTTGCATGTTGAGTTACAGTAATATATTTTATGCAATGTAAAAAAAATTACATAGAAGCTAAAATTTGAAAAAATTCAGAAACGTTCCCCTGTTCCCTCAGATAAAAACAGTGGGTGAATGAAATCCATACCTAAATACATAAGGTTCCTGAGATATCAACATTAGTCTGGAGGCATCGTTTTGCACGGTGACTACAAAAAACATGCCACATGCAGCACAAACAAACCAATGTCAAAAGCTCAAATTATTCCCAGGTGTTAAACAGCACAAAAGCTGTTTAACTGCCCAACGTCAAAATGGCCACTGCCTTGTTTCCTCCATCACCGCCTGAAACTGGATGACTGATTGCCATCAACAGTCAGGACCTAAAACATCCACTGTGAAACACAATGGTCTTTTTATATTGTAATTTTCAATTCTGCCACAGGGTGGAGCTGGTTTCCCCCATGGGGTGAAAAATTCACAAAAGACTGAATACTAGAAAAAAGTATGAAGGTTATGAATACCAAGAGAAATAGCCGGCGTTAGGAGAGCAAGCTGAATAGTATAAAAGTTGAATGCTGAAAATAGCACAAAGGATGCAGGAGAAGAAGAGCGGCGAAATTTACAGAGCAACCAGAAAAATGGAACTCGATAGTAAAATAAAATAGCACAAGTTGGATGATTGATTTTGGTTTTTCAAGGAAAAACCTAATGAAAGCATAGATGGGTGGAAATATTTTCAATGTCTTTAAAATCATCAACATGTCTGGTTCTTCTTGTTGTGACCATCATGCTTACCAAATACTCAAAGACCAGCGTGAGGCTCTTGTCCGTGTGGACAATGTCGTGTAACGTCACGATGTTAGCGTGTTTCAAGTCTTTTAGAAGTGACACTGCAGAGAAACAGAAGAAGACGACAAAGCAACAAACATGTCATTAGGGGATACACTTCCTGTGTTCACTGGAAAATGATGGCTTTGGGAACATTCTACCTGTAACAATTAAGCACTGCAAATGTTTTCTGTAAAAATTCAAAACCTTTCCAAGACTTCCAAGTCCTTTATGTTGATTCGAAAATATAAAATCCAAAGAATCCCTGAATTTATAGAGGAAGTGTAGAGCAGGCAGGATGAGTGTACACCAAGAGAAACCAGAGACTGAGAGGAAGGAAGGATGGAAGGAGGAGAAGGAAAGAAGAAAGGAGATAGAAAGTAAGGAAGGACAGAAGTAGTGCTTGAAAGAAAAACTGAATGAAAACAGGGAGGAAATAAGAAAAGAGAGAAAAAGAACGAAGGACAAGGACAGATGGACAAACCCAAGAAAGAAATGGAGGCAGAACACTAGGAAGGTAGGAAAGACAAAAAGAAGCAAGGATGTAAGAAAGAATGAAGACAAGAAAAGATAAATGGACAGATGGAAAGGAGATCCAAAACGAGGAAGGAAGGACGGAGTAATGGAAAGTAGGACATAAAGAAGGTCCTTGTGTTTAAAATACGCATTTTAGATGGTTTCTGAAATGGAAGTAGAACACCAAGAGGGACAGAAGAAAGGGAAGGAAAATGCAAAGACAGAGAATTAGAGAAGGGAATAAAAGAGTGAGGATGGAAAGAAGGACACAAGGAAGAAATAATGGAAAAAAGGATCTAATTGAGAAAGATGGTTACAAGTAAAGGGAGGAAGTGAGGACACAAAGGAAAGACAACATTTAGCCAAAGGAATGGTGCCAACAGTAGTGTCATGACGGTTCATCAGACTGCAGCAGTACGTCATCAGAGCCTCAGCTCTACATGAACGGCGAGGGTCACCTTCTCTGATGGCGGTGCAGGGAGCTCCTTCCTCGTGCTCCAGGCGGATCTCCTTCAGCGCCACCAAGTTGTCTGTCAGCTTACTGCGTCCCTTAAACACTGTGGCATACGTCCCCTAAACATGACAGCAGGGTTTTAACCATTCCAGGGAAGAAACAGTGACATGTGAGGCGTGCGCATGCTAGCACTTGTTGCTCTAATGCTACTTCAAGGCTTCCTCACCTCTCCAAGCTTGTCCAGCTTGACGTACGTCTCCAGCTTCCCAAAGCCAATTTCAGACTGGAGAGAACGAGAACAAAACGACTCATCAGGTTGTGAATGTGGCAGTTTCGACATGCCGCTAATAGCCCCCATGCTAACACTAGTCTGACGACTAAAATAAGCATTTTAGCTTGTTTCTCATTTATTAGCTGTTTATCATACTCATACTCATAATAACTAGAAAATTTCTGAAGAAATTTAAACTGGGCCTGCCAAAGGGTGCCCGTTGGTTGGAACACAGCTTCTGATGCTAAAAATTAGCATCAATGCTAAAGTGAGCTACAATGTACGCAATAGCTTGTGGAGAGTCACAAGCATGTTGACTTACCGGATTCAGTATGCTAAAATTAGTGTGGAAGCTAAAATTAGCCAAAAGTGCTAATGTTAGCATAAATGCTGCCAGTAGCAAGTGAGGTACAACTAGCATGTTGTCTTACATTGACTTCCTCCATCCAGTGTGCTAAACATGGCTAATAAATACACAAAATATAGCTGAAAAGGTTATTTTTGGGAAAAGGCTACTACTAATGTGGGCAGGGCACTGCTAATGATAATGTGCTAATGATAATGCACTGCCTTCTGATGTTCACAAAAATTGTGGAGTTGGTTAATCTTTCAAAAAAGTAAAAATGTGTTTTTTGTTATTGTTTTATAATACATTCAACCAAAAAGTAAACATGTGATTTATACTTTGTTGCTGTTCGTTACCAGAAAAAGAACGGTCATTTCTTAACACCAAATTAATAACAAGTAATATTATTGTTTATAAAACATAAATACTCTTTTTAAATACTGCTTATCTTATGCTACTGACTTACTACTTAACAAGAATTGTGCATTTGATGAATTTGGCAGAAATGTGGAAATGCTCTTTTTTTGTCATTGGTGTTAAATATATTCTAAAACAGACATTCAACACAAAGGTAAAATTAGATGTTTACTTTGTGGCCTTGGTTACCAGAAAACATGCTCATCTCTTAGCAACAGTTAAACAACAAACATTGTTATTGTTCAAAAAACATAAGATTTCTTCTACTCTTTTGAAATACTGCTCATCTTATAATATTTAACAAGAATTGTCCAGTTGGTGAATCTTTCAGAAAAGTGTAAATGTTTTTTTTGTTGTTGTTGTTGGTGGTAAATAAATTATAAAACAAACATTCAACGTAAAGTAAAAATCGGACTTGTACTTCGTTGCAGTTCGTTACCACAAAAAATGCTCATCTCTTAACACCAAATAAATAATATAGTTAATATTACTGGTCATAAAGCACAAGCTGTTTTGAAATACTGCCTAGATTAGACACAAGAAATTTACACTTAGTAAATTTTGCTAAAGTAAAAATCCGATGTTTACTTTGTGTTACTTGGTTACCAGAAAATGCGCTCATCTCTTAGCAACAGATCAACAACAAATTTAGCTACTTCCCATTTTATACTACTTAAGAATTGTGCATTTGGTGAATTTGGCAGAAATGTGGAAATGCTCTTTTTTTGTCATTGGTGTTAAATATATTATAAAACAGACATTCAACACAAAAGTAAAATTAGATGTTTACTTTGTGGCCTTGGTTACCAGAAAACACGCTCATCTCTTAGCAACAGTTAAACAACAAACATTGTTATTGTTCAAAAAACATAAGATTTCTTCTACTCTTTTGAAATACTACTTATCTTATAATATTTAACAAGAATTGTCCAGTTGGTGAATCTTTCAGAAAAGTGAAAATGTCTTTTTGTTGTTCTTGTTGTTGTTGGTAAATAAATTATAAAACAAACATTCAACGTAAAGTAAAAATCTGACTTATACTACATTACCACAAAAAATACTCATATCTTAACACCAAATAAATAAAATTAATATTACTGGTCATAAAGCACAAGCTGTTTTGAAATACTGCCTAGATTAGACACAAGAAATTTACAGTTAGTAAATTTTGCTAAAGTAAAATCAGATTTTTATTTTCAGTTACTTGGTTACCAGAAAACTCGCTCATCTCTTAGCAACAGATCAACAACAAACACTGTTATTGTTCAAAAAACATAAGATTTCTTCTACTGTTTTGAAATACTGCTCATCTTATAATATTTAACAAGAATTGTCCAGTTGGTGAATCTTTCAGAAAAGTGAAAATGTGTTTTTTTTGTCGTTGGTGGTAAATAAATTATAAAACAAACATTCAACGCAAAGTAAAACTCTGACTTAAACTTTGTTGCAGTTCGTCACCAGAAAAAAAAAAAAAACTGCAAATTTCTTAACACAAAATTAATAAGTAATATTATTGTTTATAAAACATAAGATCTCTTGAAATATTACCTATCTGCTTAGACACAAGAAATTTACAATAGGTAATTTTTGCAAAAGTAAAAATTGAATGTTTACATCGTGCCACTTGGTGACCAGAAAACGCAATCATCTCTTAGCAACAGATTAACGACAAATATTGTTATTGTTCAAAAAACACAAGAGATTTTTTCTGCTCTTTTGAAAAACTACTTATCTTACAATACTTACTACTTAACAAGAATTGTGCAGTTGGTGAATTTGGTAGAAAAGTGATATATTATATATCAATGTCAATGTCAAATTGATTTATATAGCACTTTAAAAACAGGCATAAAACTGCACCAAAGTGCTGTACAGAAATGCTAATTAAATAAGTTGATAAAAATAAAGAGAGAAATATTACAAGAAAAGAAAAAAATCCATATAGATTCTTGAAATAATATAATAAGTAAAAAAAAAAGAGAAGAAAATCAAAACAGAAGAGCTACGGCATCAGGCCTCAATTAAATGCCAAAAAATAAAAAATTAGTTTTAAGAAGTGATTTAAAATGATCCAGGCTGTGGGCAGATCTAATCTGGAAAGGTAGATTATTCCAGAGAATAGGAGCAGCATCAGAGAAAAACAGATATAAAAGAGACATTCAACACAAGACAAAATTCTATCTCACAAAACAGTGTCAGTTAGAATCATATATATATATATACTGTATATATACTATGCACAGTTGGGATGCATGCAGCAGTATGAGCTGCATTAACGGTGAAAGGAAGCAGCAGTTATTTTTAGTTGTAGAGTAGAAGGTGCCTTCCATGCATTACATGGAGGCATTGAAATGCATTGATATGTCAGGCACCAATAATACATTCTGTTTGTAATGCCCTTTATCTTTAGATAGAGTAAGTCAACAAGTGGTGTTACCCCACATGCTACCCACAGCATTTAAGCTAACCTTAGCATTTCGGTTATTAGATAGAGTAAATCAACAAGTGGTGTTACCCCACATGCTACCCACAGCATTTAAGCTAACCTTAGCATTTTGGTTAGTTTTAGCTTATGCACTAATATTTGCATACTAAGTCACTGTTCGTCAACATGCTAGTAATATCCCCCATGCTAACATGAGCCTGATAGCTAAAATAAGCAATTTTTCCCATTTTTTATTTATTAGCTATGCTTATCATACTAAATGGACTATTTCAATGTAAGTCCACATGCTGGTGATACCCCATATGCTACCGACAGCATTTTTGGCTAATTTTAGCTTATACACTAATGTTAGAATACCGAGTGGAGTAAGTCACTGTTGGTCAACATGCTAGTGATAAAACCCACATCATACTGGCAATGTCAACATGCAAGTCGTTATGCACGCCAGTAGTAGCCAGCATGCAGAGGATGATAATGCTAACTAATTTATTGAGTCATTTATTGCTTCTTAATAAGCGCCGTCTCATTTTTTACTAGTGAATCTGCAACAAAGCAATATGATCTCCACATTTAGATTTAGTACACACTGTAAACCCCAGAAGAGTTTTATAATCTGATCTGAGTCGGAGGCGAGCTACTGGGACTCTTTGCTTCTCCCTGGGCTAGTTGCCGTGGAAACCAGCCCAGAGGGAACCTCGGTAATGAGTGTGCAGGGAGAAGAGGCTGCCACTGACCAGCGAGGCGCGGCGGGAGCGGCGGCTCAGCGGCTGGTCGAAGGGCGGGCTGCTGAGCTGCAGCTTCTCCAGGTAGCCGTCTGGGATGCGGATGTCAGCAGGCAGCGACAGACGCTTGTTCAGGTCCTGAAAGCACACGAGGTCAAATGTTTATGCTTAAACATCAATTCATTACATGGGAACAGCAACGTCCATTTTCACCAGCTGGATTCATTCATCTTTGATATACACGGTTAGGTACCAACAGGAGCTAATGGTTGATAGCCACTGTTGCTGCTCTGCAATCTGCTCCCATCACAGCATGAGGACAGACTAGCTTCTCCAACCTGGCTCATGCTACATAAAAATATGTAGTTAGGGAAATATTCACATCCTTTTAATGTTATATTACATCACAATTACAAACTTCTATGTGGTTCGTTGGGATTTGATTTAATCGACCCACTTGAAGCAGCCAAATGTTTTATCAAGGAACAAAAAATGATGGATTTCTGTCATAATGTGCTACAAGTGTGGCAAACACATGGAGATTCTCTGGAAGCGTGTAACTGCCAAAGATTGGAAATACATTCAGGAGCAGTATCTCATTAAAGGAGAAAACTTTAATGAGTCAGAGCAATGAAACACTCTCAGTTTAACTGATTATAACAAGATTGTTTCTTGTTTTAATCCGTTTTGCATCTCGTTATAACAAAGTTTTCTTGTTTAAAACAAAAATCTTCTAATTTCAACGAGAAACCTTTTCACTATAAAGAGATTGAAAACTTGTGAGAATGAAAAACTTTCTTGTTAAAACCATTTCATGTCAATAAGTTTTACATCTTGTTATGACGAGAAGGTTTTCTCTTTTTAACAAGTCGCTGCTCCCAATTTTATTTCCAAAGCTCTGGCAGTTAAACTCTTCGGTAATATTCAGCTCCCCTCAGTCAAAATGTTGTCTTTGCTGGAAAAAGGAAGAAAAAATGTATTGCCACAGCACGATGCAGCCACTACCATGGATGGTGTCTGTCACAGGAAACCTCAATAAATCCACAGATGTTTGCTGCTGCACCATGATAAGTTAAGGAGTGTGAATACTACCAGGATAAGAAGGAACTCTAAGTCCATCCACACACTCACACGGCGTCTGAAATAACTCCATTTCTGATGACAGATCAGGTCCATCAGGTAAAAATACAGGACCGCTCGTGTTAGCATGACTGCAGCAGTAGCTTAAAAAGACTTACTGTATAAACACACACACACACACCTCGTCATCTGAAGGTAGCAGGCCCTTTCTGTCTAGAAGTTCCACCTTCTCCTCAGGATCAAAGCTGAACACCGGGAGGCGTGACGGCTAACAACTCATACTGCAGAGAAAACTCTCTGAACGTCTGACCAGCAGAACCTGAGCTGTCTGAAACCGAGGCAACACATCCATCTGACTGAAGAATAATGATGCTCAGTATAGATCGGACTTCAAATATTCTTTTTATTACAGAAATTTCCGCCAACTTATTCTCAGTTAAAAAATAGAGAGATGTTGAACTGGCTTTATTTCTGTCTTTACTGACTATTTTTGGACTCTGAATGTCTCCATGACAACCATTAAACACCGTCTACCAGCTGTTTAGTAGTTATATTAAGAAAAACAGCCTTTTCTATTCCATCATCACAAATATAATCAACAGACTAGGACTGGGGATTTTCTAAAAACAAACAGTCTACTTCATGTTTGGGACAGACAATTAAGGGTCAGGACTGCTGGTGGAATGTTAAATTATAATGTGGTCAGTTCAAGTTAATTCATGATTTAACAAGGGGTTGATTACTTTTTCTCATTGGGCCATGTTGTTTTGGAAAGATTTTGATGGTCTGAAGTTGAGGCACAGATAAGAGTATTGGGGTCGGTATCATTATCCGATGTCATATTAACACTTCTTTTTTGGCTTTTCAATATTTTGAAAAAAAAAACACACAAAAAAAAAAACCATCCGCAATGCTGACTTCACCACTGCTTCTCTACTTCAATTAAACTACCCATTATGCTGCGCTGCATCACCATCAAATGACCAGCCTCCAGAAAAAAGATATGAATTGTTGTTAATATCAGCCCAGTTCTATTTATTGAAAAAAGAATAATATTTGGTGCTGATATATTTTGCATTCCTACTCTGGATCATGAAAGTTCAGTAAAAAAAAAAAAAAAACAAGAACAGGAAACAGGAAATAAACTGCTCTGGCACATTTCTCATGTAGTCATTTTATGAGGCACAGATGAATAAGTAAGAAGTTAGCTTTTTGCAAATTTGTAAAATTGTTTTGGATTAGTTTCTATAGTTTTGAGAATTGTTCTGAACAGAATTACTAAAACAGAATTTTTTGTTACTTCCACATAACAGACCCAATGTGTTTATGCTGATTGTGTGTGTGTGTGCGTGTGTGTGTGTGTGTGTGCGGAGGGGTTCTGGGTCAAGTGATCATTACCACATCCTTGAGTTCCTCTTCTGTTCTGCACCCAGCATTCAAAACAAGTGAAAAATAGGTCAGTGTGTAGTTTTGAGCGAGGAGAACCCACATTAGCATCAGAGATGCCGGGTTTTGATTTGTTCCGTTCTCTTCACGGCCAGCAGGGGGCAGTACGCCTCCAGTCTGAGTGGCTGCTGGAACACAAACATTTCTGGTTTACCACCTCAGCTGGTTGCTTTAATCACTAGAGAAAAACAACACACCAGCAGGTAGAGCAACATAATGATGCTGAGGGTAAAGAGTGTGAGTTCATAAACCCATAGAGAATTTATCCAAGATGGGAGCTCTTCTTGTTCTTACAGCTGAGCTGGAAAAAAGGACTGAATCCATTCATCATATCTGACACCTCAGGGTGGTTCTCTGGATTTTTGTGTTTGATGAAAAAAAAAAATCAAAACATTACTGATTAGATCTAACACGGCTGAACCTGACCACAGGATAAAAATGGACAGCGCTTGTTTCCAGCATCTGAGCTGGTGACGGCCATGTGTTTAAATGCCCACTTGGAAGAAAATCTATTTTCCAGTCTGCTCTCGAGCTGTGACAGCTGACACGGAGAAAAATCACACAGTCTCTCCACCAGATCTTCCAGGGAGCATCACAGATATCAGTAACCTCACATCCAGAGCCGAGGAATCAGTTGCCCACTGCAGTGTGTGTGTGTGTGTGTGTGCGTGTGTGTGTGTGTGGGTGTGTGTGTGTGTGTGCGCGATAGGGTCTCACCTCCATGGAGATCCGGCGGTGAACTCTGTTCCTCAGACAGACACCCGTCGGGGACTGGACCTCGTCTGAAGATGTTCCTGAAGCCTGGTCGCTTTCCCCATCAGAACCCATCTTCAGGTTCTCATGGACGATGTCTGGATGGAGAAAAGTAAACCAATCGCACGGTTATTTCAAATAAATTTACTGAGGACCTCTTAGTATGAATCAGATCTGCTCCAGGTTGGGTGTTTTCACACTTTAATGGTCTGGTAGACTTTGTTCAATGGCAGACTAAAATCCCAACCTTTGTTACATTTCCAGTTGCTGCAGTTCACTTTCACACAACTGTGTCAAATGAATCAAACCCTTTGTAAAACTTGTTTACCCTGTAACAAGTGGGGGCACTGCAGCAGGAACCACTGAAGAAAACGGCATAATGACATGGAAGTTGCGTTACGTCATAAAATGTCTTCATTTTATGTCTTCACAAAATGTCAACAAAAATGGAGTGGTGTCAAATTTTAGTGCTTGTAGGATTTCTCTTCTTAAAAGACCCCAAGCCATTTGTCTTGCTAGCTCTAGACTCCCACGTTTGTTTTGGTTGCATTTACCCAGAATGCCCTGCGCTGTAGTCTACTTCCTGCTTTTGGAGTTGTCTTCGGTCAGCTTGGCATTCACATATGCATTTAAACAATATCAGAGTATACTTCAACTAAACTGAGATCGAGGTTTGTAGGCAGATCAGTTTGCTTTTTTGGTCCACATCAGAGTTTAACTGTGGATTGAGACGTTCCCAAACAAACCGGACTTTCTAGGCAAACGGACTGGAGTTGGATTAAAGTGGACTAAACATGCATCCTAGAACTCCGTAGTACTCCTGTACATCTACTGGTGGCTTTCATAAACTCAGGTTCTCCTCCAGCCTTGATTTACACAAAGTCAGTTGTTTTAAACCTTTCAATTGTTGCTCTGACTGTAGTTGAGCAGGTTTAGAGAATTAGCTTCTCTATTGGTGCTAATCCTGTCCATTGAAGATCCAAACACGACAGTATTAAGCGTAATGTACTGAGAAAATGGCTGGGGGCTGCAGTTAAGCTAGTCTCTACCTCAATAACATGTTTTCCTGTCTTTCCCTTTTTGAGAGAAAGGGCCTCCGAGTCATTTCCTTTTTACACTTAAAGTCATCGATATGCAAATCATTATCACCTTTAATAAGCGACATCTTCTAATGCACAACAACAATCAGCACTGGCGTCCGCCAGGGGTGTGTTTTCGGCCCACCAATCTCTCTCTGCACAAGTGATAAAGTCTCAGGAGTCCAGTCTGTGGGTTTGCATATAACACCAGCTATTAGTCTGATCCAGGACAGAGGTGAGTCTGCCTACAGGTGGGAGGCGGACCAGCTGGCCCAGTGGTCTGATCGGAACCGCCTAGAGTTCAGCCCAATAAAGAGAAGACGGTTGACTTCTGAAAACACTCTGGAAGTCCTGCATCACTTCTTATTTCTAGAACTCTCCATTCAGAAGACGTACAGGTCTAGGGTCAGGCAAAAAGCGCAGATAACCTCTCTGCAGACCCCGCACACCCTGGACACAAACCGCTCAAGCTTTCACTTTCAGCAACACAGCATCATTGGCCTCAAATTTTGCTGCAGTTTTCCTAAGGCTTTGCATTTAGTTAAAGAGAGGTTTCATAGCAGGCGTTTTCCCACCTCAAACATTCACTCAATGTCTCGCTGCTCGACACAGTAACGGTTATCAAACGAACATGGAGCTGAAAGTCCTCCTTCCCTGCTACGACGAGAAACCACAGCCTGCTCCATTTCCTCCCAGGCAATAAAACTCCCACCACTACTGAAACCCAGCTGGAGAAAATGTGTGTATGTACAAGCCCCATGCCCACCCTCTGCTCCATTCACACATATATATACACAGTTAATGAGTAGCTATGGCTGAGCAGTTCTGTCATCAATGTGTCAGCGCCTCCAACCATAAAGTCCGTTGTCAAACATGACGCTCAGAGAAGGAATCAGATTTAAATTTTGAACATAACCTTTGTATTATTATAGATGAAATATTAAAACTTCTGCCACCTCCCGCTATGATCAAAACATTTCTACCTTTTCCACTCCATTCCGCTGTTTCCTAAAAGAAAACCGACGAAGTACCATGACTGCTCGACGTAACATATAATTGCCAGTTTAGTCTGCTGAAATGACCTCCATTTATTAAAAAAAAAAACAAAAAAACACACACAGAAAGAGGAAAAGCTCTGAATCAGACAATATTTCCATGCAGAGGTTTTGTTGAGTGCGCAGAGAAAGGAGTGGGAGGAGAGGAGCAGGAAAGGAGCCAAATATGAGAATTTCCTGCTAGGTTTGCAATCAGAGCTGGAAAAGAATGGCTTTTGTTCCTTTATTCTCTTTTGCCCATTTGATAAGTCATATTTGATCAGATTTGTGCAAAACCCACAGAAACACGTGGACGTTTAGATTTGTCTATAAAATCAGTGAATCTATCAAGATGCCACCAATCATGATACATCCCTGAAGGGCGTCAAGAAATATAGTCATCAATAAAACACAATTCTGTTTGTTTTTTTACATGTAATGGTCTTTCTTGAATGCTTTTTTCTAAAAATTACTAAAAACCCCAATTAAAAACAATAATGTTGGTATTTAGTTTTTTTTTTGGGGGTGGGGGGTTCACTAAATCTAAACATTAGCAGAAGAAAAACAACTAACCTCAATGAAAACACACACGGGATTCCTGTCCTCCACATTCTGAGGCATGCTTAACTTATCACCACCCGGCAAGAGCATTTAAACATTTTGGATTTAATTTCACAATCCATGTGGGGAGATTTATTTATTTATTTTTAAATAATCATAGGAACACGTTTCCTTTTGAAAAATAACCGGAATACTGCATCCGGGGCTTTAACTAATGCTTCTTTTGTTTTCAGTTTTGGATCATGCTTCATCGATAAAAAGCCAAATTTCGTTCTCTTCTTTTTACTATTCCCCAATTATCATCACCAGGACAGTTTGGCATCGGAAATCCCCATCAGTTTTCTAAAAAATTTTTTATTGTTGAATCATTTCATTTATTTTCCCTTAATAAAATCATGTAGTTGTAGAACTTTAACTTTACCCTCAGAATTCTGACTTTTCAAAAAAATAATAAATAAATCTGATATTAAAACTTGTTTAATGATCTAAAACGTGAATCTGACAATAAAAAAAAAACAAGCAGAAAAGCTTATTTTATAGATTTATAATTAAAATGTTTTCCTCACAAGCTCTGCTCATCTATTGTTTCAAAAATAAACTCATAACTGTGTCAGATTTCCAGTATTTTTGCAACAATTTCATCCAACATCCCAAATTAAATAAACGGACTGATTGCTGTTATTTTAGAAAAATGATCAAAAATGGAAAATCAAACTTAACATCTTTACTTTTTTTTCTTCCATATGTCTCTTCCAATCGTGTTCCTTCTTTGGTTTCGTCTCCTCTTCCTCCTGAGGGTTCAGCAGGCAGCAGCTTATCTCAGCGCTGCTCTTTAACTCGTGTACATCTTCTCCAGATTCTTTTGCGTGATTTAATCTGTCCTACTTTCCTCGCCGCTCAGCCTTCATCTATTTTCGCATACCTCTCCGCCACCTCTTCCCTCCCAGAATTCCTCCTGTGTGAATAACCCAGACTTTCTGTTTTCATTCCACCAGCCGGCTCCGTTAGCTTCCTTTGTTTGGTTTTAGAACCAATTTCTCACTCAACAAACTTTCGTGAATTCACTTTGCAGCTGCTTTTACTCTGCTTTTCATCCTGAATAATTAAACTCAACCTTTTTTTCCCCCCCTTTCTCACTCTGAAGCTCTGAAGCTTCCCCTCTCTCTGCTCCTCCTCATTAGCATGTCTGATAATGAACACAGAGCGCAGCAGCTAGATGTGGAACATCCACGTCCTACTTAGCTGTCCTGTTTTTACATCCAAGTCCCTCTAACTGGGACAGGGTCCAGTGTGAGGCTCAATGGGTCCTTTTAGCATTTCTGGGCCCAGAGAAGTGGACCATCTGTTGGACAGAACAGTTCTGACAATCCTGCCGCAGCATTCAGGAAGGAAACATGCTGAGGTACAGATGATTGATTTATAGCAACATAGGAACATGAGGAGGATGATAATTGATATCTAATGTATAGTTAGGCTGTTTTTACGTTTAACCAAGCTCGTGAAGCTGTTGGTGTATTTAAGTGTGTTGCACTGCTGAAGAGTTATCAAACAAATTTGTAATTCAGTACATTTATGTCTGTGTTTAAAAAAAAGTAAAACATTTTACGTCAATTCGGCTGTTTTTCCTGTATTGGCCAATACTAAACCTCACATATCGGAATTGGAAGTGGAAAAAGTGAATCAATGGATCCCTATTCCTAGTCTGATTATTTTAGAGCCTTTGGTCAACTGAATATTTATCATACCACAGAAGCATGTAAATAATTACATAAATGATAATTGGTGCTTGTGTACTGTGAATCATCTCGTCACCCTTAACAGCTGTGCCTTTGACACATTCTGTTGCATGAGATGAATCAGCTCACACAGGAAGCTGTGTCACGTCTTTCTGGGTCCCACATCCAGCAGCCCAGGCAGGAGGATGGGGGAGAACAGGGGGGCCACAGGGAAGCTGGCTCATGGGAATGACGGCGAGTCATTCTGTCGACCATGTATCTGCATATGTGAGGAAGGACGGTGGAAATCTCAGCATCATGACACGCTTCCTGTCTGCTGCCGGATGCCATCTGCTTGTTTCCTTCCGTTCCTTCATGTGTGTGTGTGTGTGTGTGTGTGTGTGTGTGTTGTGTTGGCGAGGCTCACCCAGGCGGCTGCCGTTGTTGCGGGGCATGGCCATGAAGGACCCCAGGCTCCCGCCGATGACGCTGTGCGGCCGGCGGAGCGGCGGCTTCTTGAAGGAGCCGGTGTACTGGTGCAGGAAGGAGTGCATGCTGTGGGAGGTGGGGGGGCGGCCATTCCTCATGAAGGGCTCTGCAGCAGAAAAACGAGGGCGGCTAAGTTAAAATCGATGCAAGAAACAGGAGAAAGACCTTCAGGTAGAAAAAGTAAGCCATAGTCAAAGTCTAATCATCTCATAAATCACATATAGAATGGACACATTCAAAACAACAAAATATTACATTCAATTTAAGCAAACATGTTTAAAACAGAACCAATAACCAGCCTAAACTATAAAAAGCCCCATAAGTATGTGTCAAATGAAAAGCTGAAAATGTTTTATTTAAAAAATGTAATAAAGCAAGTAGGCAACATAATTGTTTTGTTTTATAGATACATTAACCAATAAACTGAACATTTGATCATAAAAGTACACTTGACTGTTTACAGTTTAGATGTTTGTCCCAGTGCTGTACGACGACAGGCTAACCATTGTAGCCATTGTAGCCAAAACCAAGTTATACTAATAGTGGCTTCAATAGTACATCACTTGGATAATGTTGCAAACCTCTGACACAGATAACTGCTAACAGAAGCAAATTCTGCAGAAATAAATCAACACTAGGCCGAGTCTATACCATGTTCCAAATTATTATGCAAGTGACATTTTCTCAGATTTTCTTAAATGGTCAATGCAAATGATGGTCAGTATAATTTTCAAGTCACGAACTAATACAGTATAAATCTAATTTTACTGAACAAAGCTCCCAATGAGAACAGTATTTTTTTTTTTTTTTTCAAAAATTTAAAACTCAAAAGGCACTGTTCCAAATTACTATGCACAGCAGATTTTCTAAACAGTAACACAACATGCTACAAAGCAGGTTAGCTGCTTTTGCGTTTCAGAATTGAGTGTGCTACCAGACGTTTCTCATCAAATACGCCACAATGGAAACCCTTAATGTTAAAAAGAAAATATGTTAACAAAAGTAGGCAAGTAGCTAGCCAAGTCAATTGGTATTTAAAGAGACAGCTAATACACTGACTTTGACATGCCAAATATGTTTCGTAGACTGTTTGTCAATAAAAACACAGATAAACTAATTTAGAAAAAGGGGTGAGCTGCTTTTTCAATGCTAATGCTAAGCTACACCAGTAGAGTTATGGATCATGTTTACTTTCTTTACTTTGACACCAAGGTAGCCACTGCAACAAAATAAATCTTAACAAGGACTAGATGTGCTTTAATCATGTAATGTTGAAAGTCTTTGATGTTATCATTATTAGCAGCAGTAGCTAGTAGCTGCCCTAATTGTTCTGCTACTTAAGAGAAAAACAAATGAAGGGAACACTGGCAGAAAATATTCTAAGCTTGTTCATGAAAGGTAACTTGACTTTTTTTTTTTCCTACAAAATCAGGACAGCAAAAAATGTTTGTAGTTAACCCTGTAGCATCTTTACCAACCAACAATTAGTACATTTTGTTTTTCCAACCAAGACCTATGATGGATTGAAAGAAAAGAAAATGTATACAAAGGTTACAGACAAGATCCTTCAACTGGATCTTAACATCAATATCTTTTCCTCCCTTGAGAATGATGGGCAACAGACAACAATAGGCTATAAGCCTTTGTTTATTCATTTGGAACTTCAACTACAAACTTTGGTAAGCAAATAACCCAACCAGATTTTCTGTCAAGATTGGATGAACCAGCAGTTTCAACACTGAAATTCATACCTTCTGTTTCATTTTGACTTATAAAAGTAAGTCTCTACTCTGCGGATTATCTGTCTGCTCCCACAAACCATCTGCTCCATGTCTGCTCTTTAAAACTTTACGTTCAAAGTCTCCGTCATGTTCCTACAAGCTAACCTTACATTTAACATCATTCTGCCTTCGGGGGCTAAAACACAGGGGAATCACAAGATGAACGCACCTCATTTCTAGAGGTGGTACAAATTTTAAAAGTGAGCTTTTTTATGAAATTTCTGGATTTCAGTGGAGTGACTGTTTAGGTTCACTCTGCTCTCAAGTATGAATTTATGTGTTTCTGCCCTTTGAGATGGTTTGAAATCATGGTGCCCTGCTAGTCAAACATTTTGCTTCTGAATGGAGTAGTTTAGCCTCGCACTGCTTTATGCAGCTCAAAGACGTGAAGGTTCTATGGTTTGACCCCAACACCTGCTAAAGTGCCTCTAATTCATGTGGCTTCACTAGCTGCAGCTCATCCTTAAACTCTGTTATTAGTGAGTCATTCTGAGCAGAAAGCGACAGGGAAAAGGCTGAAGAGGCAAATGTGCCGAAAAAGATGGATGCGCGTCCATTTATTCTGAAAGCTGTCGATAAGTGGCAATAGACTACTTTCATGTGTCAGTCAATCCAACGGCTTCCTAGCTGTGTGTAGCTGTGGTACCAAGAAGGATGTTATATAACTGTAAAGACTGAATAAAAGCGGGTCTTTCTGAACAGTGGGTGTCTGTTCTCTACAGATTTGCTGCTTTTTTTGTTTGAGTGGGCAGGCAATACCAATGTCTTCAGTCTGTTACTCCGTCACCTTGGTGAGGTCAGGAGCAGAGCACAAAGATGTGAATCATGTTTCATGGTAAAGGACGAGGTCAGGGTTTGGCTACTTTCGAGTTCAAGTGAATCAGGAAGAAAGTAATAAAAGTCAACATAAAATCATCTGAAATCTAAGATACAGGACTCCTTGTGTGTGTGTGTGTTTGTTGGTGAAGTAGCTCCATTCTGTTACATAACTTGATGCAGAGCGACTCAGTGCAAGCCGCTGCAGCTGCAACTGACTCGCTCACAGAGCCATCTTTCTCAATTCATGGACATCAGCGCTTCATAATCTCAGCACCCCTGAATGCTGTCAAGGCCCAGAAAGCTCAGCAGAGAACTGTTAAATGTCTGCTGCTGACAGACGTGTGGAGGGGAAAGCTTTACTGCCGCTCCTCAGGCAACAGCTCACTGCTCATTTCACCTCAAACCACGGATTCATTTTTATTATTCCAACAATTCTAAAGGGCTGAAGGAAATAATACCAACACGTGTTTTCATGTTAAGGGCAATAATGCGATTGGACACTTGAAAGTTTGTTGAGAGATTTTTTTGGCAGGTTATCAATTTTCAGGAAAAAATGTGCTGCTCTTTCTATGGTAGAGGTGGTACTTTGGAATCCAAAGGAATATCAATGAATTGCAAAATGTGTTACTGTGACAGGCCTATTAGACGTAAACCAAACCTGTCACTATAAGTGATAAATCAATTGCTTGATGATTTCCATTTGGACAACAGCTGATAAAGAGATGCTCTCCTCTGATGTCATTGGACAGCTGCCATTTTTAGGAAACCTGCAAACATTAGTGGCTAGTTTGCACTATCTGACACTTTTGCCGTTTTTACTGTCTAAGCTGAATGGAGTATTTTTCTGAAGCATAATTATGGTTACAGAGACTTCACCATCCATTGTAACTATTAACTAGAATAGTTACAATGGATCTATTTTTGTTTTGTTTGTTTATTTTGGATATTTAAAATGTTTTACAGTCCCAGTGTTAAATGTTCTAAAGAAATGTACATTTTGTGATCTTTAAGTGGGTGTACTCAAATCGTTATGCCATTATTATTGTACTAGTATAAAATGGTCTCCAAATGACAATATTGTCGTCTATCGCAATAATTTCAGGGACAATTTATCTGACAGGATGGCGACTCAGCAGAATTTGCCTCCCACTTTGAGATCCCAGAATAAACCAGGTTTTACAGCGGATTGTCATCAGGTTGTTACCGTTGTCCTTCGTCCCACCATCCTCAATGGTCATCTGCTCGGCCAGCTCGGACAGAGATTCGTCGATGGTCAGACTGGGCCGGAGAGTTAACGACAGGCGCTTCTTTATCCTCTTCATCTTCTCCATAGCAGTGCAGTTCACAGCCTGTCAGACACACACATCCACACGGTCAGTTTAAAGTGAAACACCTCCAGTATTTTAGGGTAGTTTTGCTGAATGTTGCGATATGCCAGACGGGGGATTACACAAGCCCCGGCACGGTCCAAAATATCCCCGCTCATGAATAACGGAACGCTGCTTTTAATCCAATATTCATTCACTTTGCAAATGCCTGAACAGAGCATGAATAAGGCATGGAGACAGCATAAATAAAGGATGCGCATCACCGCCTGCAACATAGCCGTTTTTCACCTACACACACGTTCAACATGGGTACGGAGGGAGAAACTAAGATCTGATGAGGAGGGGCTGGCAGACCAAGCACCAAGTGTGTGTGTGGTGGTGCAGTCGTCCAGGTCACAGGAAACACCTTGCTCAATTTGCTCCGAGCCAGTCCCTGCTCATTGTGTCACCCTCTGTTATTGCAATAGTGTGTCTTTGCACAATTATTCCGTGTGTGTGTGTGTGTTTGTGGGTGAAAAGGGCATTCGAACACGGCTCGAGGAAACGGAGTGAGGAAGCAGCAGCAGAAACGCCCCGTCCGTCCCGACTGAGCCGCCGTGAGAAGCTAGCCGCCCCTCTGCCGGTACCGTCCGCCCCCATCGGACTCCGTCAAGGTTGTTAGCTCATCTTGTACAAAAGGGACACCATCTGTGAGTCAACACACACACACACACACGCACAAACACACACCCCTGTGTGTGTGTCATTGATGACAGAACATGGCGAGAAGCTCTTAATGAATCAGTATCACAAGCTCGCACCAACACATAAGCCATCTTAGTTTTATTTTGTCTTGAGGGCATGCCATGAAATCATAATAATAAACAATAAGAATAATAATATTCAGTGGCTGAGACATATTTTAGGATACATCAAGCCTCCACCAGCTCCAGAACATCAATAAAAACCAACCCATTTGCTTTATTTAGCACGATTAGCTTCATTGATGTTTTTTACTCCTTGGTGTGAACAGTCTACCGTCATCAGCGAATGTTTGATTCATTCAACAGAGGAAGTACACAGTTCCAACATGATTTTTATGACCCAATTGCACAATTTTCCTGATTCCAAATCAAAGTCAAAGTTCTCTGTCCATTTCTGAACCTTTTTACTATTATAAATATGAAGGTTTGTACTGTAGTCAGTTGTACATATGAGAATGTTATTTGTGTGTTGTATGTATGTCACTCCCCCATGGAAACCCATTTCCAAAGTCTAAAGTCAAAGTCTAGGAGATGAAAAGTCACAGTTTCTCTAATGGGGCTCGTCATTTGAGAAATGGTTATTAAAATCATGTCTTTGAATCTCACAATTATGACTTAGAAAGTTGAAATGATAATTTTGTCTAATATGACTGAAAGACAACATTGTGACTTTATATCTCTTAACTATGATTTTGAATCTCATCATTATGTCTACAAGTCATATTGGGTCTTCCTCCTGGGCTTTTATTCTTTCTTTCATGACATGGGCTTCCATATTCATCCTTCACTAAGCAAAAATATTATTATATTATATTATTATATATATATTGTGACTTTAAATGTCATCAATCACTGCTTTTATTTAGCGTTTCTTTTCCAAACCAAAATATCCACACATTATATTTTTGAGTTTGGTCAAAAGAAGAAAATGAATTTATTGTAACTTTTTTTTGTTTGTTTTTCAGGACTGACAATTGGTGTGAAAGGAGTTTTAATGATGAAATCTGTGTCTAATACATTGCAGTGGATGTTGAAATCATGAACTGTGCTGAAAGACATCTAGGGATTTCCTTTAAAGAGAAATAGTGTAGAGTTAGGTTTTACATAACTACATTCAGAATTTTTCTTTTTAACCATTGCTCCAGAGGAAATGCATGATGCCGGCCCTGCTGGCCCCATGTGATGATAACTTCCAAAAAGCTTTCAAGGGAGAAAAATCAAGAAAGTGAAACAGTTTAATGAGGCTGAAAAGTGCAGGTTGTAAAGATAGGGGGGTGAAAAAAAAGCAAAATAACTACATCCGAAAAAAACAAACAAACAAAAAAAACACTCGTACAATCAAATTCTTCCCCTCCGCCTCCCGCCCTGTGCGCACACACTCAGTCTATGAGATAAACGCTCTTTGTCCCCCAAACACAGAAGTGTAACAGAGCCGGGTTTTATCTCTGCACCAAACCAAAACAAAGGGACTCATGTGACGTGTGGGGGCGTGTGTGTGTGTGTGTGTGGAGATCAAAACTGGCACATATGAATGATGCGTCTGCATGCAGGCGGGGAAATGATTTCAGCATGAAAAGGATCAGAAGCAACCCACCAGTGGAGATAGAAGCGCTGAGGGGAAAGCTGCCCCCCCACCCCCAACACACTCTCTCTTTTCATCATCAGCAGTATCTCCAGATATTCACACACACACACTCGTTTTGACCCACATTCCCGACATCCCCCATTCCTTTGGATGCCTCGCAAGTGCACCCTGGGTAGTCTGGAACAGAGGACTTCAAAGGACGAGAAGGTGGGCCGAGGGTTGCCGGGGACGAGGCCTAATTACTCGCTTAATTATGACCCGCTCTGCAATCTTCCTACCATGCCTTCGTCTCACCCCCCCTCCATTGTTTTGTAACTCCTAAAATCAGGGTGAGGTAATGAAATGGAAAATGTGGCTTTTTTTAAGTTCAATCCTGGAGATGAGGCTGAAAGTGACAAAGTGGGAGGAGGAAGAGTGTGAAAAGATGGGCGAAGAAGAACAGAGAGAGGGGGAGAAAGAGAAATAGAGAGAAAATGTGAGTTTATTTCAGAAAGCAGAGCCATAATGGAGTCTTTGTGTTTGGTTAAGAGCCTTGAAATCAGCAGTGTGAGGGCAGGCGTGTGCAGTACTGCTGGGGGACTTGACTTCCTCAGGCTGCGGTGGTCCGACTCCGTGTTTAAAGAGATTTCAGGAGCTGAATTCTGCGTTTATGAGATGTTTGGTTGAGAGATGGAAAATGATGGACGTTCTGGCATTTAATGAATAAAAAGGGGGGGGGAAATCAGATGGACCTCAGTTAAAAATCAGCCAACAACACCAACTTCAGGTTGATTGGCTGGACCAGATCTTTTGTTCAGATCAGGTTATATTCATACAGGTAGTTCCTTCTTTATTTATGAATCATCAGCTATGAATCATTGCCCATAACATATGCATGAAAATGACAGCAGGCATGAACTTTGGTACACTGTAGACTTAGCATTAGCTATGCAATGATACAACCAACACAACAAGGTGATGAAAAACATTGGGTTCATGTAAAAACTTCCCATGTTATATTTTTCCCATAAAAATAGGTTTTGTAAACCTCAAACAAGGTTTAGAAATGGTTCAATGGATAATAACAGCGGTAAGCAGATTTTTGCTAATGCGCTAATTAGCAAAAATTGGCGCATTAAACATTTTTTATTTAGTGTTTAGCTAACTTTGTAAACATTTAGCACATTTACCTTCCCCTAAATCAAATCTTCCAGATACTTCAGCACTCATTTACTTGACGGTTTCATAAACTTTCAGTTGCATAAAATGCAACATCTGTGTACATTTATATTCATGTTCTTGTTTTGAAGAGGGTGAAGACTGTTTATGCAGAAGTTCCGGTTCCTGTCATTGCGTTCTGTCTTTGTTTCTTCGTTTTAATTTAAACATAAAACACAAGGGCAAAATTAAACAGCCACTGGAGAACAAGATATAAACATAAATACAATATCTAAGGGCATTATAGAACATGCAAATTATATAAAAATAAATAGGTGCTTGAGTGTTGTCTTTCAAGGGGAGCTATAATTTGAATTGAAGTTAGCACTTTAGCACTAGGTAAAAACAGTGCTGGTGAAGCACAATGGCATTAGCTAATGCTAAATACCATATTGGTATAGCACTTTAGCAACCGTGTTGTGTACTGCTTTAGCATTAAAATGTTCTAAATACAGCTTTGTGTTCTGCTTTAGCCTCAGCTACTGCTCAATACCGTGTTCATGTAGAGCTTTAGCATTAGTTGAACTAATGTTTATGGCAAGTGCTTTAGGGCTAGTCAACTTTTTTTTCATTTTGCGTTTTAAGCTGTCCACCTGCCCCCCTCAAAATGCCCAACACAATCACAGATTCACTAATCAGACTTTTACCAGTGGATACCGATTTACAGTCTTCTTTGGTGCATGGTCTGACATTTTAGATTGTAGTTGATTTTCTTTCTGTGCACTAAAAAAGAGGCATTAAATTGGTGTAAGCTTTATTGTAATTTCATTTAAACGATCAAAAAGTGCTCCGGATTCCTAATAATGGTGCACAGATAAATTGTCCCCGAGTTCCTTGATTTTGGGAGAATGGACATTGACCGATACTTGCATGCTAAACAAATCTCACTCTCTGCAAAGGTCTGAACATCAGCCACTGTCCCCTTTTGCTCTGCTATAAGAGAGGACTGACTGACAGACCCGCCCACCAGGTCACGTCTGCATACGTGTGGTTAACAACAGTCACCTTAAAGTTGCCAAATTAACAACTTTGTTGCTATATTTAGTAGCTTTTCAAGAAAAGAAATCTGCGATTGGCTTAAGCACCGATGGGGTTTGTAGAACTCCTTCTGGAACCAGTTAAGGGGAAAGAAACAGGCTGCTTAAAAACGCATGACTTCAACAGAGAAAAACGCATCTGTTTTTGTGCTGAGTATACATTACAAAGACAATACGTTTGAGCAGATGCAGTTTTTCTCATCCTAAATCAGATGGACATGTCCCCTTTAAATAGCTCTGATTTAGCTACAGATGTTTATTCTGACAGAATCAGAGCAGGAACAATGAACAGAGCGGAGTCGACCCGTCGCTAGCAACGCCATCTCCTATAAAGAAACCCAGCAGCTAACGATGTTAAGAACCGCTTCTTAAAATAGGCACTCATATGAGAATCACAACCGGTTTAAAATAGATGAAATCATCTCCATCTTTTAGGAAGATGAGACAAAACCGGGCCCAAGGGAAAAAAATGATCTCACGTGTTGAAGAGACCCATTAATCAATACCAAGGTTTTTTATGCACACCTACATTAGCTATGAGGTTAATCAGCACTATAAAGCTTTTATGTCAGATTTGATTTGGATCAGTTTTGTTGCAACAACTATGTTTTTAAAACCAGCGCACATAAAAGATGACTGGCTGAACTCAAGAAGCAATCCCACCACTCCTTTGCTTAAATATCTTTATACCAGAGGTCAGTTTGACATCACTGACACCAGCCACCAAGCATCTGAGTTATGCAAATGTACATGGATTTGTTCTGTTTTTTGACTTTTGTTAATTGTTATCATCTCTGCTGGCCAGACATTTAGTCTTTCATGACAGTCTTCAGCTAAAGGCTTCAACAGATTTATTGCAAGACTGGCTACAACATGCAAAGTTCCTAATTTGCACTCTGAACATCGATTTGACTTGTTACTGTTTGGCATTCCAATATATTTTTTAATTATTAAATATCTATTAATAATCGTCCAATTCCCCTTTGAGAGGGATAGTAATAGCTACATGTGGAAAATGTATGGCGTTGACGTAAAAAGATCGAGGACAGACATTTTTCACATTAAACCACAGCACCACACTGATCCGGTCATATACGGGATCAAATATTTTTAGATTTCTCCTGTTCCATCTACGGCTCACCTGACTCTCCACATTGGTTTCACAACATTTGCAAATTATATAATCCTTCAATTGTCCACAAATCCTGACAGTTTCCTCCCACCCTCTCAGCCTGTTCACTGCCTACACTATATGGAGAGCAGAACATCAACCCATGGAATCCAAGGGACCCAGCTGGAAAAGTAAAGCTAAGCTAAAAAAGAAATTACAGAAAAAAATAAAAATAATAATAAAAAAAAAAAAAATAGGGAGCCCACATAGGTGGTGTAATAACAACCAACATAGCTGAGGGTGATGATGATGATGGTGCCTCAGGTTAGCATCAGTCAGCCCTGTGATGTGATGATCACAGTGGTGCACACACCCTAGTGTCTCCCTGCTATACGTTGCGATCAAAGCATCACTACGTCCAACACAAAGACTTCAAACAGACTACAGGGGTCTCACCTTCCTACACCCTAACAGCTCTATGATGCATTTAGATAGTTAAATAACTGCTTCCTGCTTAGTCAAGTACAGGAACGTCTCAGAAAATGTCAATATAATTTTTCTGTTTGTCATTACGTAAATTAATTACATTGGTGTTTGTCTACAGAGTCCCATCTAGACACATTGAGATTATATTTTTAGCTACAGAATGTGTAACTTTTGTAAAGCACGGTGAAGCAACCCTGATCAACAGGCCTAAAATGGCAGCTGGATCTTTTCCGCCGTTTTTGGCCTCCGAGCGCCCATTACATCCAAACCCAGCTGAGTACAGTCACAAGTACGTGTTTGTGCAAAGAACATGCACAAACAGAACATCAGTGCCACTGCCCAGCGCAGTGGGCGCTTACCACTGAAAGACCCTTTGTTTGGCTCAGAAGGAAACCAAACGAGGAGCTTCAGCATGACTGAGCCAGAGGGGTGAGCTGGAATGACCCCCACAGAAAGCCTGATGTGGTCACATCGATAGGAAAACCTCCAGTGAGACAAAGAGTGAAAACGTGTCTGTGGGTGAGAACGTGAGGGAGGAGAGGAAATAGAACAAACGAGCAGTGTGAAAATGTTCGAGGAGAGAGTTCTGGAGAACAAGTGAAAGTGAACAAAATAGAAAGTTTTTACATGATAAGCAGCAGAATCGAGCACATGTTGGGTTAACTCCCATGTACTGAATGTGTTTGTTAAGCTTTACAGGCGTGTAATAACTTCTTCACATCTGCCTTCTTTGCATATCTGCCTTACTTTTTGGTAGCGTTGGTGTAGCTCATCATGATGCCACTGATATTTTTCTGCAGCTCTCACACTTTGTATTCTGCACATGTGCAACACTGCAACGGTATTTACATAAACGCTTCTCAAATAGAGCATAGTGAACCAATATAAACTGGATCTCATGCAACGCTATGCAAACACTATCTGCGCTGATGAAGATTTATTAAAGTGAAACTGACAGCATGACCTACTTTCTGATTAACTTTAATAATTATAGCTTTGAAATTGATTTCCAATTAGGCCAACATATATACAGTATATGGTGGTAAGGTTACTGCAAAACTAAAACCCCAACCTTATTAAGGGTGGGTGTTTATTGTGAAAAATAAATTATCATGAGACAAATTTTGATGCATCATTGTCACAATAGATTTCAGTTAATGTTAACAATGACTAAAATGTTAGTTTTAATATTTTCTCTGCTATTTCTTAATCCTAATTTGCATCATTAGTCAGAGTTGAAAAATATTGTGATGAAATCCTAAATTCATATCGCCCACTGCTTGTCCTAACAGTGGTGAACACACACACAAACTTCAAAGATAATATAGTACTTGATATTTCACAATTCCTCACTTTTGCTCCCACATGACAGGCTTTTCAATAAACCAACTAAATGGCATAATGGGAAGAAACTAAGGTGATGGGAAGAATTTTTTGATTTTTAATTAGAGATGACCAATTGTAGTCCATTACACAGCTAAGCGGGTCACCAACACAAAGGGATCTAAAACTTTACATAAATGTGACAAATTGCATCACTATCTGTCATTATGGAAATGTAATTTGCAGGAGGGATGGACTCCTAGTTGTTATAAACGCCAGAGCCAAGTCTTGAACTTGTTGGAACACAGAAAAAGACGTTGAAAAAACCCAAAAAGATAAATGTGAACGACGGTTTTCCAGAAAATCGAGCTTAAAGTGTGGCTGAGGTCAGCCTCCAGGAGGAAAGCTGGTGCCATTTTACAAAGCAAAGACCCAGTTTGGGGGGGTGGGCACATCCCACTGATCCAACTGTGGGGGGCCTTAGGGTAGACGCAGAACAGGAGGGCTTTTATGCCCCATCTGGCACTGGCATCCTCTAGGAAACCCTGGAGGGGAGGCTGCTGAGCAAATGATACAGAGAGAACCATTTTTTTTAAAGCAGCAAAATACCTCCAAAATATCGTCTATTGGGTTTACGTTAATGCATCCAAACTTGGCATATCAAAACAGGACATGCTGTTATGAAAACAAAGAACACAGATCAGCAGGATTAATGAAGAAATGTTACCTTCAAGTGAGAAAGTTGCAGCATTTCTCATATTCTGCACATGCAAAAAACAAATGCACATGGTGCATCATTACAGCACCGATCTATCGCCACATGATGAGAGACCGCAGGCCGCAGCACACAAAGAACTCAGCTGACAGGAAAGGTTTGACTGTACGCCCAGACGCTCCGGTTGCTGCAAGAAGAAGCTGAAGCTTGAGACTGAAACAAACACACCAGAGATATACGTACAGTGCATGAGTGTGTGTGTGAGCCGGGGGAGGGAAGCTTGAGGTCACACCAAAGGCAACAGACTTTATTCATCCTCCAATTACAAAAGAGAGTTTACGTGCAGGAGAGCTGATCCTCTTATCACGTCTTCATGCCGGCTATAATCACACACAGCGTCAGGAGGAGGCCGAGCGCTCAGCGGAGAGCCGGGTGCTCTGTTGCTTCACAGGTAACACTACGCTGTCCGCATCATCAGGAAAGAGACACACTGTGGCTAAACAAACACGGCTAAAGAAAGGAATGCAAACGTTTAGTTGCTCAGTGATCGTCTTGCAGCTTCGCCTCGCACAGGATGTTAACATCCGTCAGCTCACAGCTCTGATTTAAAGACCACAATTTAGTTTTTGTGATTAGCTCTGGTCGACTTCTTCGCACAGCATCTACAGCAAATCAATATTATTATGAATAGGGGTGCACCAATTTATCGGTGTCGATTACGTTAATTTTGGGAGATCGGTGATCGGCCGATTTTTACATGTGAAGCCGATGTTATCCACCGATGTTATCAACCTCGACTAAGGTCTAAAAGTCAACCACTGTGCTTTTCTTTTCTCCCATCAGAGAAGTTTGACTGACAAACCGGCTGACAAGGTCATGTCTGCACACTTACAGTTAACAGTAGTTACCCCAATGTTGCCAATTCAGCAACTTTCTTGATATATTGAGCAACATTTCAGACAAAAAAAAATGGTATCGGCCAAAATGGGAACCGGTAAGTTAGGGTTTTAAAAAAAAAAAAAACAGTAATCGGCGATCAGCCAGACAACTGCAATCAGTGCACCCCCAATTATGAACATTATTTTAATTAGCAAGCAAAAAGATTGCTTAAGAGGGGCATTATTATGTAAAAATTACTTTTTGAGCTTTCCAACATATTATGTTATTCCATCATCAAGAATTAAAAATTAATTAATTAACAGAAGTTAACAGTTACTCCGTTGTGCTTTAGAATGATACTATGTGCATGATTTTGTTATTTGATTTCAAATAACTAAGCGTCAGCGTTTTTACTAAGGTAGTTTCGAATAACTCCAATGAAAGAGTAAAACTAACCTGCTATTGTCTTGTATTATCAAGCTAACAGCAGGGCAAGCCAAGAAACTTTAAGAACTGCAGTGTGTTTTTGTCCGGTTCTGTCAGGAGGAATGGACCAGAACTCCAGCAAACTATTGTGATCCAAAATGGAAAAGTTGGGTTGATTTAACTTCAGACATTAAGGGGGAAAAATGTCTCTATGCGGTGCATGCAAACTTCTGATTTCCACTGTAAATAACAATTAAAAGATTCCTCTGGAATCCAGCTGCTGACAGAGATCAGTAAGTTTTAAGCTCAAAAGGTTCCATTCAGTGACCCGGCCGGTCAGACGGTCAGACGGTCAGACGTCAGAACCACCTTTAACATCAGTTTAACCACGGTGGGGAAGTAGCGACTGGTGGGAAAAGGCTGAGTCAGCTATTTTCAGTTTTGATGATGCATTTACAGAAAAATAAAATCAAAACCAAAAACAAGAGTGAGCACAAGAGGCAGAAAATGGGCATTTGAAAGAAAAATAATGTAACAAGGATTTTTATGTATTTATTATTTATTTTTACAACAGCAAAGCTAGAATTTATTCGGTACTAGTCGTTTTGGAAAGTTTACCAAACCACCCTGACTTATAGAGAAAGCATGTCTTATTCAATTTATACATTGTGCCTCCCCTCTAAAATATAAAACCACAATGTGGCAGTGATAATTAAAGCTGCAGGTCAAAGACTGCAAAAAATATGAATGTTACAACATGAACTCAGATCCTTCAGGAAGACCAAATTCTTTTATCTTGGTGTCCGGTTTGCAGTAAAATCTCATTTCCAAATAAATGATGCAGTGACTTTTTTATGGTGCTTATTAATCGCTGAGCGCATTTCTTTTTGTTGCCAAAGCAGCTGCAGCAGGCCAAAATGATAAATCTGACTTCTGTGGTCTCTAGATTCTATGGTTGTCTGGGCCGTTTCTTTTTAAAACTCACCGACGTGAACAGTGTGTTCAAATTTCATGTCAAGATGGATTTTAGGAGGTCAAGGCAGTAAAAAAAAAAAAAAAAAAACCTTACTGGTAACTACGTTAAGGATGGTTACTGAGGAAAACATTCCACCTGTTGTTAACCAACCACATGCATTTCCATCTTCTCTGGCCGGTCTGTTCCCTGATTTTTGTCTGTCTCCACGTACATCAGATTACCGAGCGTTAACGAGACACTTCCGGACTGGTCCGTCCGCCGCTCACGTACGCCCGGCTAGATGAGAGCAGCATCCAGGAATGTGTGTTTTCCTGTCTACACGTGTGCCTGGTAGCAGGAAAACACCAGACGCCACATTCCAGAGGAAAGAGCTGCACTCAAACAACCACTCTAAATGTATGTAATGTGACTAAAGTACTGGTGAACATTTCCAACTATCACGTTTTTTTAGAATAATTGGTTCCTTAAAGAAACAGCAGCTGCAGCTCTGCTTTATAACCATCACTGCTGTCATTTGGACTGTTTTATCATTTTATGTAAAAAGTCTGTTTTTTTATCCATAAGTATACATGCACAACTTCTAATTTGCACATCAATTTAAACAGAGAACACCATATATGTATACATGTACTTTAGTTAAAAAAATGGATCTCTGTAATATTTATCTTTAGTTTGCTGCTTGTACACTTGAATTTCCACACTGTGTTAAAATAAAGAATGCTTCATTTCTATTCTATTCCATTCAGATGTGGCTTTAAACTAACTGAATAGTCAGAGTTGTCTAAAAAGCACAAGAATCTAACAATGTTGGCCTTGTCATTGTTCTGTTTCCTTTATTGATGTGCTGAATGCAGCACATCAATAAAACCTACTGATCAGACTTTGTAGAGGATTTTCTTCTGCTTTTGTAGAATAAATGCAATGTGAACCGTTTTTTTTATGGCCATTTCCATGGAAATAGTCAGAGTTCTTTGTGATTTCATCAGGGTGGGTAATAAGTCTGACCTTAACTGAACATCTTCTGCGCCTGCAGGTCACTGCGGGGCAGCAGACTGCTCACGCATCAACGCTTGCAGTGTGAACGTAGCTGTGGCTAGTCAAATCAAATGGCCACCAAAAGCTGACTCAATAATTCTTCATCAAGTCTGTGCAGTCAGGACAGTTTTCAGGACTTGTTGAAAAAACACACAACAGATCAATGGAGAGTTATTATTGATTATTGAATGCTCCAACACTGCGGTGAGAAAAAGCCATCGTTTCCTGTGAACTTTCAATGCACTTTATTGGCTCTGATTGTAGCTAGCGCCTGTCTGAAAGGTGATGATTAGCCCGGCGGGAGGAGAGGGGCGGGGGGGGGCATAGGGGGTGTAATTACATGTTCCTTTTTGGAGCTTAAAAAAAGAAACTGAGCAGGCAGAGGCAGGACCGTGAGACGCCCGGTTCCGCCAGCTGATCTTCAGAAGAGTGGGAGATGCGTAGACCAACATGGAAGCACAGCGGACTCCAATCCAACAGCCGGCGGAATCTGCTCCGTTGTTGCAGAGAGGGGAGAAGTGGTGGAGAGAAAAGGTCTGAGCGAAGCGGCCAGATGGTGAGAGCCGTGTTGGACGGGGTGTACTAGGGAACAGGATAACGCCTACAGCTGACTGTGCTTGGCGCCGACGCTCTGCTGCTTCCATCACGTTACAGAAAGGTACCAATTATAGCTGCCGTGTCTATCTGACGCGGAAACGACTCCATCACATGAATGTTTTGTTAGTAGAGTGTTTTACAAATACAGCTACTGTCAAATTAGCAACCTGGCTGACTAGCTTTGACTTTAAGTTTAGCTGCCAAATATGAGATGTGGACTCGCTCTGTGTGAGTCTGTTCATACTGCGGGAAACTAGGGAACAAACAGTAACTATCAGCTTTGATACTTTAGAGTTCAGTTATAAGCAAAGTAAGAAGTGACTACGTTACATTCAGTTATTATAAAAATGTTGTATACATCAAATATAACAGAAGATATTTTATTTCCTGATTTAACACCTTCACATTGGGTCTCTGTCTCTGTAAGAATCTCTTGTTCTTTCTAATACTCCACCTTCAGGAAGTCATCACAAAATGGCTCCTCTATTAACCCTTTAACAATGTTTTTATCGACATTGCAATGAGAAATATAATGAGCTCAGCAGATGAACAGTTCCACCAGATGTTTGCTAACTGCTGCGGGTTAGTCTGGAGGAGTCTTGGAGGAGAGGTGCTCTGTAAGGTGGAAGGTCGTACGCTTGGAAACTGCAGCTCCTTGAAGGTGGTGCTACGTCCACCATTCGCTATGGTGACCAATAGCTGAACGGTCACCATGGAGATAAAAGGATTTCTCAAAACAAGGCAACACACCAGGTATGTTTTTCACTCCTATAAAAATGTGCTATTTTCTACGTTGTTTCATTAAGTAGTGCATATTTTATTTATTGCTGAGCAGCTAAACAGAAAAGATTTCTAACAGAATAGTTTTTTGTTTTTAATTGGTAGGACAAATGATTCCTCCGAGTGCCTTTACCTTGTGAATTTGGCCTGCTGCGCAAAGGTTTGCGAGCTTACTGCAATAGAGCCAAATTAAAGTATCAGTCTATAATCACTCATCTACAGTTTTAAAAAATTGCATTTAACATCAGGTATAAATGATCAGAGAAATGGCCTTTTCATTTCCACTGAGATTTGGGGCCGTTTGCTTCAAATCAGTCTGACCTTTAATCATAACTTGACTTTCAGTCCATAGAACTGACTGTACTGAAGAAGGAGGTCACCTTTAAGCTCTGGGATAAGGTGGTTGGATATTAAAATTCATTAAAGTAAATTTCAACTAATCAGCACTTTGTCATTAGATTTTAGAAATGAGTCCAATCTAAAGTGAGTACTGCCAAAAGAACTGATAGGTTAGAGGCTAGGGAGAAGAAGAATTCCAAAATCCACAAAACACTTGCCATCAGCAATTATTTTGAAGGCTTTTAATGATATCCTTTTTTTAGATATATGCTTTCAAAAAGTAGAGAAAGCTGGAAAGAATATAATTCACATAGACAGCTTGCCTATTCATCGTTTTTGTTTTGGAAACTCATTAAATATTCTACAACATTCCTGGCGTCACAATGCTAGAAATAACAAATACTTTAAGCTCATCTTTAAAAGAAAATATTAATCTGAGTTAGAGTCACTCACTAGCTAGCCACAAGAGAAACACTCTGCACAGAGGGCTTCTGAGACGTGTTGCCCCGGCGGTTCCCTGGTTGAATGTACAGTAGTGCATCTTGAAAGAGCGCAATGAAAACCTAGTGATGTATTTTGAATTAACATGCTAGAGCAAGCAGATACATTTACTCTCTGCAGTGAAGGAATTAGGTTGCTGAATTAAACATCATAAACAGGAAAAAAAACAAAAAAAACAGCCTGTTTACTGTTGACCTAAATAGAGGTATATCAGGATGGAAAGGCTTTAAAAGCTTCAAGTCGTTAGAAGAAAGACTTCAGGCGGTTGGAACATTTATCTCAAAAGGGAAGCCATGACCTCCAAGCATGGCAGGGGTTCAGAATAACAGTTTACTCCTCACCATGTACTTCCTGTATCAGTGGGTTGTCTGATCCACTAAAGCCAAAGTCATGATGCAAATCCGACCACCAAAGACAACAACTGTCATTAAAACGTAGTTCAGAATCTCTGGTTATCAGCTTGAATCAATAGTTTGTGACTCCAAACTTGAGAAGTAATAATAGTAAAGAAATCTTTACATTCTATAAGATTGCCCGTTTGGCTGTCACCATTTCCTTTATTTTTACACCTGGAGAAGATAGTTTAATTCCCAACATGCAGTCTAGAACATTTATAGACTGCAAAATAAAATACTTATAGCAGGTAGCAGAGAGTCAGACTCTCCAGCATCATGAGATGAGATGAATTTTCGATGGCGCACACAAAGTGTCTGCATACATTGGCAGGAAATTAACTAACCGTTTTATTGGGTTATAGCTGCATCATTTGAGAAGCACTTTGAGCATCAATCTAGTAGCAGATATAGATATATTAATATATATATCTATATCCATCCATTTTCTGTATACCCTTGTCCCTAGTGGGGTCAGGAGGGGTGCTGGTGCCTATCTCCAGCTAATGTTACAGGCAAGGTCACCCTGGACAGGTCACCAGTCTATCGCAGGTATATCTATCTATCTATCGATCTATTTGTGTGACGTTTGCACCTTTTAAGTGTTTTTCAAAGTGGGGGTCACAACCCCCTTTGGGACCACCAAAAAATGTTAGGGAGTTCTAAAATATAAAATTCTAAAATATAAAAATAGTAATCTAATACTTTTCTTAATCATAATGATGTTTTACAATTATAAAATTTGATATGTTTTAAAATATAAATCAAACTAATTTATTGAAATTTGCCATGCTCATCTTTCTTATTGGCTGCCAGTCAAATGTATCAATCTGCTTTGCTTCTCAAGCTAGCATAACAGGAGCAGAATGAACAGGTTTCTTACAAGAAAAGGATGGGAGGAGCCAGACTTCAGGTGGGTTAACTGGTGTTTATAAATTAAAGCATGCTTCATCTTGCTACTGTGCCCAAGTTTAAATCCAAAAAGGAAAATCAGATTGAAAAACGTCATTGATGTAGTTTGAAGGCAGAGTAAGAAGAGTGAAACTCCATCCGCTGAAATATTAATCTCTGTGATGAATATTTCACTGTCAAATGACACCACTTGAGTTTACAGTGAGGGGGGGGGGGGCAACTTTATGAATGAGCAGCATGTTTAATTGAACGCGTAACCTTTATGAGTGTGTGTATGCGAGTGTGTTTAATCCTCGTCTGCTGCTGCTCTTACAACGCCACGGCCTAATCTCGGGATTAGCCGATCTCACCCCGCTCAATCCTTCGTGCAGGAAGCACAACCACACACACCTACACACACACACCAGAGAACATGCTTACAAGACTTGAAGAGGGCAATTGTCCAAGGACTGACGGCAGAGAACAAAGACCCATGAAGGTAGAATATGAACCGAGAAATTCATACAAAACAGCACAAACGAATACAATATGATGGGTTTTTCTATAACAGTAAATAAAGTCTGATTCTATTTGAAGTGGGAAACATCCTCTGGGATTTTGTGCAAAAAAAAAAAAAGACAATGTGCTCCCAACAACTGACATTCCTTGCATGACTAACATAACTTTCTCAGTGGTGTGTGTGTGTTCGCATAGCTACGGACGGCCGCTTGTGTGCGTCTGCCAACACAAACTGGACTGGAGCAGAAAAGCCCTGGTATTAGATGGATCGGCCTCAAAAACAAGCCGACAATTAGAACCTCCAGTTTATGATGTGGGAAGGGAAACTACATGGACAGAAAGAGATCAGGTCAAAAACTTTGTTCCATTTTCATCTCCTTATACAAATACATGTTAATGTACAAGAAGAAAGCAAAGGTTTTATCATGATTATTATAGCAACAACTGGAACAATAAGAGTTAGAACAGATGTCTAAACTCTGTTAGCTTCTTCATATCATATATGCACAGATTGGCTAACACTGGAAGCAGAAGCTAACGGCTAGCTATGAAGATGCACTGATTGGAGATCTGTCGCCGATTTCCGAATTTTTCTTTACAAGTTTCAACAGGACATTAAAATGTTAACCAAGTGACGTTTGAACTTTTTGTCCTGAGGGCCAAAATTGCCAAGTTAAAAGCAATTATGGGATTTTTTTATTACTAAATTTAAAAATTCATGACATTGTGTCAAAAAACTAAAACATGCAAAATTTAATTGGAGCAAACAAAATAAGTTTGATTTTGTTAGATGCAAAACATTAAAAGGGTCAGACATACATTCCTTTTTTTTGATGAAGGGATTTAGATTAAATATATAATGTATGAGAGTCTTTCTTCAAAGAAAGTGTTGATCAACTTTAACATCTGGCATGAAAATCTGAACCAGATATCAAAAACATCTAAAAATTAGACAGAAGTCCACTGCAGCGCACTACAGTCAGCAGTGAGGAAAAATCTGCTCTATTTCTGCACTTCTTTTAAAGTAAAAAAAACACACACACACTTAGTGGAAGGAACTATTTTCAGATTTTCTTTTTTGTTCCGCTTTTAGACTAATGGGATGTCTGAAAAGCCCAAAAACAAAAGCCACACATGCACACACAAATAACTGAAAGTGCATACACACACATACTCCTCTGATCAATAAAACATCGGCTCAACTAAGCATTACATAAAAACAGAGAAAGATGCTGCAAGCTTCTGGACTGGTTGCCAATAGCAACAGGGTCTCAGATAGGCTGATGTCCAGAAGTTTGGATAAGCTCGCCTTTAGATTCCAGTGTTCCAGCCATCGATACAAACACTGTTTCGTTCATCAATATGCCTCCATAATCCTAGCTTAAACATTTCAACAAGCTTACCTCAAAAACTTATGTTGTGTTTTTACAATATAACCAAATAATAAGATAATTCAGAGCACATCACACAAAGAAAGATTGAGACTCAGTTGTATTTCTTCCCAAAACAAGAAATCTACTCTGGGAAGATGAAACTAACAAGACTTTTGTTTTAGCCTGATGGAGGCATTGTTGAAAAAAAAAAAAAAAAGACAAACCACCATCCTCCAACAACTTCCTGTTGTCTTCTTTGTTGTTTCTGACAGTAGTAACATCCAGCCGTTGATCGTGTAACTCGTGTGTTGCAAAAAAATGTTTCCGTTGTAGTTTAGCTAAATACAGCTATTTCAATTTGGCCGGAAAACCCACCTCGTCCTATTGCAAAAACTTCTTAAGGTAAAAGGTGAATTTTTCTCTTTTTATTTTTTTTAAATTGGCGTGTTTCCTTTAAGCATTTTATTTTTGTGATTTCAATTTGAGCAATTATATGGTCAATGGGAACTGTGAAATATTGTCTCTGTTGGCTGGAAATCGAGCCGTTAGCATGAGACTATCAGAAAGCAACCGTCTTTGGTCAGAGGCTTCTTCAGATTCGTTGGAAAATTGACTGCTACAGGAGATGCTTCTCACCCGTAGCATTCCTGCCCACAACGACTCTTTGAAGATACTTTGATCAAACAAGTTACAACCTTTAGGATAAATAAAGTATTTTTGAATTGAAATACAGGAATATATATATTTATTTTTTAATTTTTATTTTTTAAAGGACACAATGAAAAAACAAACCGAAGCCCCAACCATGTCACACCAACACCACCCTTATTTGTCCAAAAATATATTAAGAATAGAAAGTGAGAGTGGGACTTTATGTTCTTTCATCACAGCCAGCCGTTTCTATGTTCCCTCTATATGCTCCATAATGCAGAGGCCAATCAATACCTGCGCTGCCTATGCCCCAAAGACACAGAGGGGTAATTACTCCATCCTTTGGGGGAGGAGTCAAAGAGGTGGGCATCACTTCCACAACCTAGATCTCAATGTGGGTCAAAACACACACATTCAGATCCACAAAGTGCAAAAAAAAAAAAAAAAAACATCCTGTTGTTGCAGATGAAAGACAACATATGTAAATGAAACTGGACATGAAAAAAAAAATAATAATAATAATAATAATAACAATAATAGCAGGAAAACATCATCTTCATCACTCACTCCTTCATATGGAGTGATGAAAACTGTTGAGCAGAGTCGTTTCGATATCGTTCAAACACATTTTGCTCTCTGGAAAGATTGCAGCCTTTTACAACATCTCAGCGTTGCCAGGGAGACAGCAGGGGTGGTGCATTCCTGATGCTGATGCATGTATCCACAAATGAGGAGGGCAAACATGCAGAGAGCATGCCTGCTTCTAATGTGCCTTAATAAACATCAACAGGGTTTTTAATGCAACAGGACGAAGAAGTTCAGGCTCGGAGTAAAATGACTTTAATTGGTCAAAGTGTTGTGTTGCTGGAGGCTTAGAAGTAAACTCCCACTTGTGACTGAAAGCAGCCCTTGCTAGGGGGCAGTTTGCATACTTTTAAGATCCCTCCGGTTAGAAGGCATTGTGAAATAGTGCAGGATTATTATGGTAACATGCATTAAGTATAAAAACGACATTTGTTTATCTTAAATTAGAAAGATCACCGATTACAGAAAACGGATGGATAAAGATTATCCAACCATTATCCATGTTGTTCTGGTATTAAATTTGCGCGTTTAAAATTATTTTGTTTGTAAATGTAATGTGAACAAACCAACGGCATCTCTGTGATAATGAGGTGAACACAGCAGGCATTGATCTGGCTGAATTGTTTCTCAGCTACTGTTTCCTCTTCGTTCTCATCCCCACGCACCACACAGCCAGTTACAGTTATTAACACTTCGTCCTTTTCTGTCGAAGCAGAGGCAACGTCGCCGTGTCCTTTATCGGACAGGCTGCGCGAGGACATTTGAGCTCGGCTTACCTGAAAATGGTGAATCCTGTCCCTCCAGGAAGGACTCTCCGGAGCTGCCAGGGCCGGATGCCCTCCTCGCTTGCCTTTATCCGCCCACCACGGTCAGCAGTGGCTCTTACGAAAAGAAAAAGAAAAGGAAAAAAATACAGCTCCGCTTGTGTTTTCGCGTTATGTACCAGAGGCTCCCACAGAGAGATAAATATCCTCGGAAACATACATAAAGGGAGGCGTGTTTGTAAACGAGGTGTCCGAAAAATGTCGTTTGTTCGGCGGCGGAGGCAGTTTAAAGACGCTGGAGGAGGACCTAACGTCGACAGACACGGGAGTGGTGCAACCGCTAGCTACACAGTCCCACGGCGAGGTGAGACGAACTTCCGTCAACTTTTCAAAATAAAACCACGCCCCTCTCTGCCTGGTGTGTTGTTTTCTGCGAGAGATTTCAAAATAAAAGCGGTTTCTGCGTTTCCGGTTAAAGCGTTCACATTACAACGCCAATGCTACAACTAAAGCGACGAGGGCACTCAAGTTTAACTGTCAAATTCAAGGAGGAAGCCGTTGCGCTAAGAAAAACAGAGGTTAGGCTGAAGAATATAGATATAGTAATATTATACATATGAGTCTAAAATGTATCACTTGGCACCAGAGCACAGGACATGTTTAGCATAAAACAAACACAGCACGCTAGAAACCCCATTACAGACTGTAAAGCATGGAGATGGAGGTGTTATGGTTTGTTGCAGGAGGGCATGGTCAGTTTATCCACTATGGCAAAGTGTAACAAGAAAAAAAAAGCGAAAGCTGAAGTACAGCAGGACCCTGTAACATGGTAATGACCCAAAACACAGTGATCTCGCTGAACCATTGCATGGCAGGAGTGTCCACAATTCCAAAGATTTTGCTAACATGGAAAGCATCAAACATTTTTTACTCATTAGACAAGTTTTCTTGCTTTCTTTCAAGGTAAAGACTGCAAACATCTAGTGAAGATTTAATAAACTGGGCTGAATGAGCCAAGAGTTTTTGAAGCAACAAATTGTTTTTGCATTTTTTGTGGCCCACAGGTACTGTTCATTTAACAGCTTTGGTCCCTTTGGCAAATCGTCTTGGCGCCTCCTGAATTCAACCAAAGATTAGATCGTTTTTAAGGTGCCTGGATTTTATATGAAAATAAGTTTAATCTTTATAGTTTATCTGTAGTTAAATCACGTTCTTTTTCAGATACGTGTAAGAGATTAGACTGTCCTATGTGACAACCCCTATATGAAGTTTTTCATTTAGCTCTCAGTGTTTTACAAATACAATTCTAACTCATAATGTGATTTCATAAAGTACTTCACTACTATCAAAACTATTTGATAGTCTTTGATAGTATTCATACTATTTGATACTATTTTATGATGTTTGATCATATAAAAAAAGCTTTTATTTTCTGTCTAATATTGTTAATTTGATCATAAGTTCTTGTTACTCTTTACCGCACTCAGAAAGTGGCTTGGAAGTTTATTTTGTTGTGTTGTGGCACCCCCTGCTGGGCAATTCCTTTTTTACAGTTTCTCGTAGAAAATGCGTAATTTCTACTTTATTCGGTGTAGACAAGTTATGAAAAATAGTTTGGAACAAAATCGTCTACAAATCCCATTTTTGACCACTATCTCTGCTCTATAATTACGCGTTTGTCTGTGTCCATAAAAAACTGTTTTCCTTCTCAAGAACTAATAATAAGCTGATAAAACTCACGACATGGTTGAGTAGTTGAAGTTAGCAATGTATAGCTTGTATTAGACATTATATAAGGGCTATTTTAGCAACATAACTGATTTGGCACTGATCATTCATTTGGATTCATATATGTTGTTATAACTACTGCATAAAACTTATACGTGCCTTCATGTCCCTTCCATTTGTGCTTACGTATTTGCCTTGAATTTGACATTCGATGTTCTAAATAAAGCTTTAAAAGTGTTTCCTAACAACGACTCAAAGTCCACCTTTAACAATTCTGCAGCGACCGCTACGTGACGTCAGTGCGTACGTGTGATGTCATTGGTGAGACCTTTCCCCCAGTACAACCATCGTAGAGGGAACTTTTGTCTGTAGGTCTCTGAGAGAGGACAGCTGGTAGCGGGGAAGATGTCTATGTCTCGGGCTGCGGAAAGACTCCGGACGGTGATCCATCATCTGGACGGAGCTACGGCTTCGATCGTATCCTTTCGTTCTGTTGAGAGATCCGAATGTTCTTGAACGTGTTCCAAGTGGAGGACATCCTGCAGATGCGCCGAGCAGCGGCTGAAACACAGGCAGCGGTCAGGGCTAGACGTTAGCAGTTTCTGGGTGTTTTAAAAATGTCCGTCTGGTTTAAAAGATCGCTACTGATCGGTTGTTTTAGGAGGTTTGCGTCTTTCGATACAGTTGTGGACCATAGCATATTTATCTATCGTTCGAATTCGTCCTTAATGTTCGCCTATGAGAATTCAAACTTATAAACGACACCTAGCTTCCCACTTTTTATTTATAAAATAACATACATTTCACAATATTACGTGAAACTTTTAACAGACTTAATTTTCAGAAAGGCTAATATGGCTTTTCGCTGTTTTGCAGATGATATGCTCCGTTTATATGAAAGTTTCATGACTGTTATGACATGCTAACAACTCAATATCCAGGCAGCAGACTCTATTCCACAGTAATATATCCTGGATCACATCATCAGTTGTTGGCAAGCATAGCAAAAGCAAATACGCCGCATTTTCTTTTGGTCTTCTTTAAATCTGTTTGGCTGTGCGGTTAGAAAGTCAGCCAGAGAAATGTCTGAGTACGGGATATGAAGGGTGGAAGAGGAACATTGAACTTCCTCCTTCTCTCTCTGCTCTTTGGTCCTGCTCTGCATCCATGAAGCCTCCCTTCAAACTGGGTCATGAAATGGGACATTATCCACAAAGAAATCAATGCTCTAGACAAAGTCCAAACCTCAGATTGAATTAAATACTGTTACATAACATCAAAATAGATAAGCATATGAAAGAATCTGGCCAAACATTGTCTACCTATCTGGTTTTTCCTTGACCGACTTTCAGAGAGCTTCCCCAACATCCGCTCAGACCCTCACCTCCAGCCCCCATCGGAAACTGAGGTAGGATGAAGCGCCTTGCTGCTCTCTCGTCTTTGACCCAGTTTGTTGAGTCCAGTTTCCTTTTTTGCAAGAACTGTTGCACAAAGTCCATGAAAAAGTCCTGGAGACATTTCTTCGTCTTAAACACAAACAGCTCATCTGCTTTCTGGCTAACAGATGTCAGCCATTTTAAGTAGCTATGTTTCAAATCGAATTTGTGTCATCCCGTTGTTGCACAGATACTCATTTGATACAGGCATACTGACCCCGGAGCAGCGGCTCTTCTACGAGGAAAACGGCTTCCTTCTCATCAAGAACCTGGTGTCTGAGACAGACATCGACAGGTTCAGGTACAGTTGAGTTTCTAAGGCTCCAAACTTAATTACCCCCCATTTATTTATTTATTTATTTTTCTTGCATTTTCTTACATCAAACCCACACAGTTGAGTCTTTTTTGTGATGAATGAATTAAGAAAACCATTTATTGATATTGAGCCTCCACTGATTCAGTACTGCCTAGCTGTAATCACCACTGCTCCTTAGCGCTTACAATACAGACACGTCCACGTAGGCTTCAGCCGAACAAGATGCTAACCGGCTGGAATGAGACTTGACAACATATGCCTGTTCTTTTGTCTGTAGCAAAACAGCTAAAAGTTGGTCAGGTTGGATGGGGAAAAAACATAAATTTTCCAACTTTGCTGCAAATTCCCTATCAGATTGTGGTATAGAATTTGATTAGGGACCTGAAACACTTGAAAATGCTTTAATTTAGTCACACATCTGTACCTTTCACTGTACATTGGACTTTCATTATTCCCAATAGAAGTTTGTGGTTGTAAAACAAAAAGACTTTAAGTCTCTCAAGCTACATACTATTTATTGCTTTAAGGATAATAAATGCAGTTAGTTTATTCCAGGAGTACTTCAAAGTTTATATCCTCGTCGCCATCAGACGTCAGACTTGTTTAATGTGTCTTTGAATCTTCTTTAGGAAGGAGTTTGAACGGATCTGTCGGCAGGAAGTCAAAGTTCCAGGCCTGATCGTGATGAGGGACGTGGCGATCGCCAAATCAGAGTTTGTTCCGGATCAGAGAGCCGTGTCCAAACTCCAGGACTTCCAGGAAGACCCCGAGCTGTTCCGTTACTGTGCCTTGCCTCAGGTACGGCAACGCAAACAGACTCAGATACGGCCCTGAAGTCTGCAGTGTTCTACGTTTAGAAGACTTTTTTCCAGGTGATTTGTTAGCGATGTAACGACTGAATGGACTTTGGAACCAGGCAGGACTTCATAACACCAGATATGACCCAGAACTTCTTACATAAACAGCATGTTTATGTAACAACGTTGAGATTATCTGCAAATGAGGCCAGGATAAACTCTGGAGTTTCATTTGGTTTTCCCTGGAATAAACTAAGGGAAATACAGGGCAGTGCAAAGATGTTGAAGTTTTTCATAATTTTTTTTTGTGTTTGTTTGTAAAAGACCTGGATACACTTGTGCATAATTGTGAATCACAAGAAAAAAAAAAACATCTAAATATAAATAAACTACCAGTAGTTAATGCTGCAAAGAACAGTGTGGCATAAATGTAACACCAAACACCTTCACTTTCAAACATGATAGTGCCAGCATCATGCCGAACAGGAAAAGTAGTTTGGAGTTTGGAAATAAAAACTGTTGGATTCTAATGAATCTAAACAAGTTGTGAGAATGTTGGGCTTTCAGAAATAACGCTTGAAATGACTCAACACATCACAATTTTACCATGTGGAATCATTTCAAAAGTGTGTTTTACATGATCAAAACAGAACTAAAGAGGTGAAGAAAAAGGGACTGCTTTGACCTTTCAAAATAAAAGTCAGCTGGAGAAAGTGAAAATGTTTTCTGTCTCGATTTAAAGGAGCCATCGGTTTCTGGACGTCTCAGCTTTTCAGGGAGTTTGTTGCAGAACTGAGGAGCAGAGAAACGAAACTCATTTTTCTCATTTTGTTTAGTTCTGGTTCTGGAAACTGAGTAAGTCTCACAAAAGCTACATTTACTGCTCTAGTAGCAGGATTTTATAATTTCTCATTGGAATAAATACGTTTTTCTGTTTCCTGTATAAAAGGAAACAACTTAAATTGATTTACTGACCGACTTTATGCAGTTCAAATTCATACTCCTGAAAATCAACAACTCGGTAATTTATAGAGTATAATTTTCTCAGACGTACTAGAGGACCTAAATAGGATAAACAGGGACGATGCTGGCCTCTCAAAGTAATGTTCAAAGAAAATCATCCAAATAATTTGGAGTCTAGCTTTCTTTCCTTTGTTGCTCAGTTGCTATGAAGGTAAATTAGGATTCCAGATGGTGTTTAAAGGCCCACGTTGCTACAGTTCTGATCTAAAGCAGACATTAAAAATGGAGCTGAACAATATTAAGCTCCAAGTGTTTTTAAGGAGTTTTCCTGACCTGGTCTACGGGCTCCAATGAGGGTGGAAGAGCCACAGTGGAAGAAATGGATTCTCATGTGAATGAATGTTGGTTACATCCTGACATTATTTATTTTTTAAAATAAACTGATAATCAGGATTATCTGTTTGTTAAAACAAACCTAAACAACAACAACAACAAAAAACATCTGTAATATATTTTCTTGCTTTTAAAAGTAAAATTCACAATATTTTAGTTTGTTTTTTTTGCTTGAAATCACTTCTGAACCCGTCTGGTGCCTCTCTGCGGCAGATCTTGAAGTATGTGGAGTGTTTCACCGGACCCAACATCATGGCCATGCACACCATGCTGATCAACAAACCTCCCGATGCAGGTGATGCAATCACCCCTCCACTACCGTGCTTTAGCCTAGCCTGGCTGTACACATCATCCTGACAGCTGCTGCTGCTCGTGTCGTTACAGGTAAGAAGACGTCTCGCCACCCGATGCACCAGGATCTGCACTACTTCCCCTTCCGGCCGACAGACTACATCGTCTGCGCCTGGACCGCCATGGAGCGAGTGACCAGGCAGAACGGCTGCCTCGTGGTCCTGCCCGGAACACACAAAGGCGTCCTGCGGGAGCACGACTACCCCGACTGGGAGGTAACGCCCCTGCAGCCGTCCTCGAAGCCCTGCCGGGAACTTCCGTAAACGCGCTTCACCAGCTCTCTGTGTCCTCAGGGCGGGGTGAACAAAATGTACCATGGGGTGCGGGACTACGACCCCAACCACCCCAGGCTGTATGTGGAGATGGACAAGGGCGACACGGTGTTCTTCCATCCCCTCCTCATCCACGGCTCAGGCATGAACCAGACCCAGGGCTTCCGCAAGGTACTGAGTGTGTGGGGAAAGCCGGTCCTGATCATAGAGATGCACCCATGTCCACCCTTCTCCCTAATGGGGTATCTCCAGCTACGTTCCGGGCGAGAGGCGGGGTTCACACTGGACAGGTCGCCAGTCTGTCGCAGGGCAACACAGAGACATACAGGACAAACAACCAGGGAGAATTTAGAGAAACCAATTAACCTGACAGTCATGTTTTTGGACTGTGGGAGGAAGCCAGAGAACCCGGAGAGAACCCACCATGCACAGGGAGAACATGCAAACTCCATGTAGAAAGACCCCGGGCCGGGAATCGAACCCAGGACCTTCTTGCTGCAAGGCAACAGCTCTACCAACTGCACCACTGTGCAGCCCATGCGCCCATGTTTGGGGGCCGATTTATAGCCTCAAAGAATGTTGTAGGATACGGTGCATTCACAAGTCAGAAAGAGATTGGAAATTTGAGGCTCATCAATCTGAAAACAGGTGACTTTGCAGTCCTCCTAAGAATCCAACAATAAACTTAATCTGTTAATATTTTTTAGAGGCATGTAAAAATGATTGAGATTGTACTGCACACAGGTTTATTATTTTGACTCAGTTTGTGTCTTTTGAAGGCAGGTGGCAGCACTTTATTCTTATATCTCAGGCTTCAAACACATGATGCATGCAGGGGCTCAATTTTTCATTCAGAAAATTTTAAAACTAACTTAAATATCTGCAGCAATTCCTGTCACAACTGAGTACAAATAACCCCAGGGTGTTGAAAACTATTTTGAATTATTATCATTTAATAATGGAAAATGTTGCGAAGGCGAGACATTTCTCTTTTAACCTCCACACTTGTTGTACTTAAAGAGTATTTCCACACTTATCTAGTGACCCAAATTTTCTGTTAATGAATTCATTATTTTTTCATTTATTGTTTTTTTATTTTATTTTTTTCATTGTAGATAAATGCAAACATTACATTACACTGGCAAAATAGGAATGAAAAAGGAATGAAAAGTAGACATCCAGACCTGATGGATGCAACCGGGTTGTTGCACCTTTTTGAACTGTCAATTTCATTATTTGTTTTAATCTATTTACGTAAATGTTATTGATGAAGTGTGCAGAATATAAACGACAAAAATGTTGTATGTAGAAAAAGCATAGAAAGAATTCTTCATTGTCTAATATTTTTGATAGCAACTCTATTTCGTCCCATTTTGGTATTGATAGCCAGGACATTTACAATCTAGAGCTGGAGAAACATTCATAGGTAAAGTTAGGATTTTAAAAAATACAGTTAGAAACATTAGAGTGGGTTTACAATACGAAAGATGACAGTTTCTGAAATGTGTGTGTGTGTGTGTTTCCCAGGCCATCTCCTGCCACTACGCCAGCAGTGATTGCTACTACATCGACGTGAGGGGAACCACGCAGGAAAACATCGAGAACGAGGTGAAAGAGCTCGCGCAGAAGAAATACGGAATGGACGAAGTGGCCTTCAAGGTAAGCCATCCAAGCTCCACCTCTGTGTTGGTCTCATGCTTTTTCATTACTGTTTACATTTAATCTTAACCGGCCGTATGATTCCAGTCTGACAAAACACCTGAGCTCACTCTTCAGCATCCTCCCTGTAGATGGGCTTCTAAGTTTATCCCTGCAAGCGTACACTTAAACTCTTAACCCAATGAGAGGCCTGACGGGATTCCTGTACATCTGGATAATGCAGCGTCAAGAACGATGTTTTTAGCCAGGCAATGTCACGTGGATGACACCTAAATCCGACCGCTTCCATTCAGATTTGTAATATTGCTCATTTCTGAACCTCAGAGTCCTTAATCTGCATTGGTGCATCATCTGTTTATGGATATCACAGCCCACAGGACTATATTTTGACCTTGTCAGGGCTGACAGCATGATTATCTGATGCTGTCTTGTTTACAAGAAAGTATAGTGCAAGAAATTAAAAACAGAAGCATTATGTGTCTGCGTCGTCAGCTGCATATATGTTGAGAGCATCAAGGACATGTGCTCGGACACCTGCAGAAGACTTTTCACTGCATTGTCTAGGAATAATACTTACACTCATTGAACTATTTCATATGTTCTCATATTAAAGCAGAATTTTGGTTCTGTTGGGACGCTTTTCATTGGCAAATTTCAAAAACGTCTGTATGCTTTTCATTGCACCTCCCAACTTTGGACTACTATGTTATGTTATATATATTTGTGTGTGTGTGTGTGTGTGTTTTCCATGTTGTCATGGAAACAGCGTTTTAGGGGCATCCTACATTTTTAGTAAAACAATCGCACGTATATTCATGTGGATGGCAAAGATGCTTCTTTTGTAAAAAAAAAACAAAAAAAACTTACATATTAGCTCAACCTCTAACCTGAAATGCATCATACTTAGCAACAAAGATGTCTCATAGTTTATTAGTTTTATAATGAAATGTGATGGAGAAGATCAAAATCAGCCTCACTCCCCACAAAAGACTCCACTCATGATTGGTTTCATTGTTGTTTTCTTGCTGTATTTACCGCTAATGTTGTCTGGAAGCTTTATGCTAGGTCCCATACTCTATGTTTAGCGCCACTTACAGGTCTGGAGGATGTTCTGTTTGTATTGTTTTAGCTGTATAACCAAATGTGACAGAGAAGAAGATCAAATTTAACGTCACTCCACACAAAAGACTCCACTTTTGGCCATTCTTGTTTTCTTTTTGCGTTTATTTTTAACGCCGTCTGGAGGCTGTATGCTAGCTCCCATACTCAATGCTCAGCGACACCTACAGGCCTGGAGGATGTTTGCCGTCTTTTTTTGTTCTGCTTGGAAAAGCCTCAACATTGCAATAGCAACATTTCCAGCAAAACCACAGGTGTTAACAGCAGTCAGGTGGACAACATGGGATTGGATTATACCAGAAATAATAGTGAACTGGGTTTGTGTGCTTTCTCCAAAGGATACGTGGGCCTTCAGGGGTCGCCTGGTGCAGGGAGAGAGGACTTCACTCTGAGGACTCATCGACTGCTGAAGGACAAGAGAAAAAAAAAAAGAAGAGAAAGCCTAATGTACTAAGCTATTTCACCAAAATTGAAAGGAAAGGGATAATATTCAAACAACAGATTGTAAGTTAAGATAGATAATCATGAGTAAATGAGGAGAGATGTAATGTATGTAGGAGAGGGAACCAGTGAGGTTGAAAAGAAGGTACGATGGAAACATTGAAATCAGCGTTGGAATGACTGTAGCACTTTACGCCAGCAGAGGCCTTGATCTTCCTTCGAGCATTATTACTAACATGCTAACTGTGATTGTTAAGATTTTAGTGCTATTTTAAGAGTGTGTATTTTTTTAACCTTATAAACAATAAAGTAATTTATGGTGACTAATAAAGTCAGCAGTGACTGGAATCCGTTTTGTTTTCTTCAGAATATAACTGCAGCAACACTAAAGTGAACATTTACATCATTAAATCAGACACGCTGAACATGATAACGATTTATCGAAGTAAATTCATCCCCTAAAGCAAGAAAATGTGTGTTTGGTTGGATTAGTTTGTTGTAAAAATGCTTCTGGCCAACAATTCTGGGACAGTGAAAAGTCTGTTCATTCCCCTTTAAAAGGTCCCACACTTGTAAGGAGAATGTATTTGTGGGCTGAGTGGTAAAAGTGATGATACAGAAACCCAGAGAGGCAAATAATTTATTTATGTATTTGTTTTACAAAATACCTATTTTCACTTAGTCTGACCAGTTTTTTTTTTCCTCACAACTTTAAAGGTATCAGCAAGTAAAACAAAAACGTTTCAAAGCTTTTGGTTCACTTTTGACATCAATTTTTGTCCTGGAAGCAAAAATAGTTATTTACAAAATTTGACCAACTGTGCCGACTATAAACTAACATCTTTGCCCTATTTCTGTAAAAAAACAAAAACAAAACACCTTTCTTTTTCCTTCTGCACTAAAAGCCAAAAGAAAAAAATATTGAGCCTTTTTTTTAAGTGTTCTTCTTACAATCCATGTTTTTCTACCACTAAGAGGAGCTGGGGTTAAACCATAGTGTTGGTAGTCAAGAGCCTGTTCCATGAGGAAAAATAAATTATAATCTAGATTTTTTTCTAAAAAATGCAGATACCACTAAAACAGCATGAAAATCTTTTTTGCCAGACTTAAAAAGTATAAATAGGGGATCTTGTTGGGCTTCCGTACAAAACAATGAAAAACTTGCCATATCCACTCTGAAAACGCCAATCTTAAGTCAAGTTTTTGCATTCAGAAAAAAAAACAAAAAAAACGATCCACACAAGGATTTGAATCCAGCTTCATTCATGACTTTAATCACTACCAGACTTTGCGGCCTGCTCCAGTTCTTGTCTGGGCGGAGCGGCGAGTCGTCTTTGCCCAGTTTCCTTCACCGGAGACACATTTCAGATCTGATCAGATCTGAGGCGGAAAACTACAGAGACCAATTTACTTTGCACCTCCAGTTCAGCAGTTTCCAATCTGCTGAAGGCTTAAACAAAGGCAGGAGGCATATGGTGTGTAGGTAAAAGTATGATCGCTTATATCTGGAACGATAATGAAGGCTTTCAGTGCTGCAAAAAGATGTTGCCACCTGCAGCTAATCTGCCTGAAAGGAAAACATACATAGAGCTTGTCACTCTGTCTAGGTAAGGTACTATTACACACCAGGTCCTCTACAGGATGCTGAATTCATCACTACAAGCTGGCCTCTGACTTCCTGGTGGAGCCTCGTCTCTGACTGGCTGATGAAAGAAAGGTCCTCAGATCTATTTGACCTGTAATATAAAAAGACATTCATCTGACCTGAGTGGAACTGCAATGACAGAGATGAGGATAGGGCTGAGGTCTCCTGCTGGGAGTAATTCCCGTCCTGCAGCAGGACAGTTTCTCCCTCTGAGTAGATTCCATCCTCACTCCATTCTGGAATTAAAAACAGAAGCAGAGCACATTGGTTTCTGGCCATGCCTTTCCTGAGGTACTTTTTAAATTGTTGCTTAAAAAAAGTGAGCAGGTTCTAAAAGGACTCTAGGTGTCTCTTTCAGAAGTTATCAAAAGATTTGAAAATCATACAAATCCACTGTTGGCTAAGAAAAGACACAGGGTGCTATTTGCAAGGATTTGTGGCCTCAGCAGTTTAATAAGCTAGGTTGAAAAAAAAATCATTATGTCTTATGGCTCTAAATGGGCCTCTGTCTCTTTAAAAACTCCTGCTCTTCCTGAAACTCCACCATCAGGAAGTCGTCACAGCATGGTTCCTCTTATTAACCCTTTAGCAACGTCTTTACCAGCTCTGCTCTGCAAAATGGCTCCTATCATGAGCTCAGCTGATGTGCGGTTCCACCAGGTGTTTGCTAATTCCTGCTGGCTAGTCTGAAGGAGTGGAGTAGGAGAGTTGCGGGGAGGGAAGCTTGGAAACTGCAGTTCCGAGGAGGAGTTGCGTCTTGTGGGCGGAGCTTGGTTCCACCCGGGTCTTTTGCGTGCACGAAAGAATCGAAGCAACACTCCATGTATTTTTGATATGAGGGAATAACTTTGTAATATGACGTAAAGCTCAAAAGCAATGGATTTTGCAGAACACTGCTCCTTTAATGAACTGCTGTTTTATGCCACATCGGTTACAGATTTGACTCATTTTTATTTATTCCTCCCTTTGGTCTTCCCCAATAGCTTCCATTTTAGTGGCAGCATGAGGCAAAAAATAAAAATAAAAATCAGGTGCTCAAAGTGGCGCAGTCTCTTCTCGTTTTCCCTCCCGGTAGCAATGGAAAAACCATCAGCTTTCCTCCACTGGATGAACCTTTCACTCCCTTCCCTCCGTCTCCTCCCACTCTTCTTCAACCCTTGCTGCCTCGCCCACCTTCCTCCCGTCCATCCTTCCATCCAGCCTCAGTCCTACTCTGATAGGTGTGCTGTTCAGTCCCACACGGATCTGGCTTCTCTCCCTCAGAATGTCCTGGACTCGAGCATTCCTCCTGTCTTCGCTCTCCGTCCTCCTCATCATCACCTGTAAGTATCTTGGCAGCACAAAAGGGATCAGCAACGTTCCGCCTTCACGGATGGAGGAAAAAAACAACAACAAAAAAAAACAGGAAGAATTCAGTGCTATTTTTTATTTTAGTTTCAAATCTATGATTGTATTTTCTTATCTTGTTTTATTGTTTGGTTTTTTTAAGAAACATTTTTACAGTTGCATCAGACATCTCTAAGTAAAACTAGCTAGTTACACTTTTCTTGTTACTGTATAAGGATCAAAAACGCAATAATTATTATATTTTGAACATAAGTTGTAAAAAAGTACTAAATTTAGTTGTTTTTTTGTTGTTTTTTTACATTTCTGCTTAAAAACAAATAATTTATGCTAGATAATATTCTTCCTGTAATATTTACTTTAGGTGCAGAATGAATAATAATTGCTTAATAATTTTTAATCAAGCGGTTAATTGTGTCATTAATATTCAAAGAATAAAATGATTTAATAAAATTAGCGAAGTGACTGTTGTCCCATTTGAAGTTAAAGGTAAAAATGTCCAGGCTGGTTTATGTCAGAAAAATGAAGTGAAATTGTCTTAGCTGCAAAATGTCTGCCGTTAGCGATAGCTTTAGCAAAACAGTTTCCTTTCCTTTTCTGGGAGTTTGTTTGTGGTCAAGTCAGTTTCAAATTTCAAACTGCACAACATATATATCTGCCCATGAGCTTTTAATGTTCAAATGTAAAACGCTAAGAAATATACTTACGGCTTCTGTTGCTAGTAAAAGTTAGCCATGGCGCAGAATTGCCTATTGTCAATGAAACAAGATTAAAAAGATTACAGTTAAGAAGAACCCATCTCACTTATAGAGCTTAAAGATTTTATTCTTATTTAGACACATTTATTTTAAAAAAAATATTAGATTATTATTATTATGGGCTGCACAGTGGTGCAGTTGGTAGAGCTGTTGCCTTGCAGCAAGAAGGTCCTGGGTTCGATTCCCGGCCCGGGGTCTTTCTGCATGGAGTTTGCATGTTCTCCCTGTGCATGGTGGGTTCTCTCCGGGTTCTCCAGCTTCCTCCCACAGTCCAAAAAATGACTGTCAGGTTAATTGGTTTCTCTAAATTCTCCCTAGGTGTGAGTGTGTGTGTGAATGGTTGTTTGTCTTGTATGTCTTTGTGTTGCCCTGCGACAGACTGGCAACCTGTCCAGGGTGTACCCAGTCTCTCGCCCGGAACGCAGCTGGAGAGGAACCAGCAACCCTCCCGACCCCATTAGGGAAGAAGGGTGTGAAGAAAATGGATGGATGGATGGATGGATGGATATTAGAATATCATAGATTAGGTCAATAGCCAATAATGGCAAAAACATCTGATGATGGTGAAACTTAACATTCCTCTTAATTTTCTCTCGCCTTCTAAATATAACATTTAGTTTCCCTTTGGAAGGAATAAAGTATTTTTGAATCGAATTAAGCACTAAAAGCAGCATGTCCAGAGCTTTTTTCTCTCCTTTGCATTGTGATCGCCTAGACTGAGACAAGCAGGGCCGGCCAAAGGCAATGTGAGTAAAGCGGTTTATTAGGGCCCCTACACCACCAGGGGCCCCCTAAAAACTCCAAATCTTTGGTGCTTTATCATGCTAACTTGATAAAGTTGGCATGGTATTTGCTATTATAACAATGAATAATACAAACTAAATGCTTTTACAAATGGAAAAACAGGTTGTATTATTTTTATAGTCATAATTAGTTAATCTCTTCCTGCTGTTAACTGCTGCCACTCTGGGGCAAATTTAAAATATCAAATTTATTGTTCACTGTAAATTTAGTGTTTACATTCAAATAGTTAAAATAATATGGCACACTTAAATGCCACTGAAATATTTAAGGCTAATGGTAATGATACTAATGATAGTAGGTGTGCTAGGAATGATCAAGCATCTGGTGGTGACATGTTGGTATAGTGGACCCCAAATGAAAATCAGCTTAGGGCCCTAAAAAGGCTTTGACTGGCCCTGGAGACAAGTGTAAAAATTGTTCATACCTTACCCGATTATTCCACCTGAATATCATTGAAATACAATCTGAAGAGTCAGAAAGGTTTGTTTCCCCTTAGCAATCTTGTAGGATATGACAAAACTGCCCTTGACTGACTAATGTCTGCTCAACCTTTACCGTCTACAGCTCCTCGTTTTTTAATGTGATTTTAACCCCCCCATCCTGTCATCTCCAGGAGCTGCGCGCCAGGTATTTATGGCCGAGTCGGACGCCTCAAACTTCTTCAGTCAAAAACGCCGCAGTCGCCGTTCACCCAAGCACTACGCCGAGGTCCAAGGTAGGTGTAGTAAAATCTGGCCTCAGCCTGTATATCGCCACAGTGGAATCACAGGTTTGTTTGGGTGAATTGATTTATTTTTGGTGTTACTTACTGTGGCATGCCGCTGTGTAGGTGCAGTGGTAGTTATGGCCTATATCAGAAACATTTGGCCTGTCGCTAAGGAGCTGAGATAGAGAGCGGTCGATTTATTGGTCTGCGGTTGGACTGGGACGGTGACATGGTTTGTTTCGACTGCGAGCTGTCAAAGTTCAGGAGAATAACAGACGCCCCACTACTTGTGCGGTTCTACACCAAGACAGAGACTCAGACGAGCTGGAAGCTGCACAAGGAGTCACAGGATACTGTGGAGCGACTTCTGCCTCGTCGGGTCTCTCGGAACAAAAGGTTCCCTCTTCAGTAACCGCCATATAGAAAGCAACTTAAAAGCACTGAAACCCAGACACGCTGCAGTCGGAATAATTTCCAGAATTACTTAATTTTAACCATTTCTATGCCTCGGGTCAATAATGCATAGGAACGTCTGTATCTGTCAGAGCAGAGGACAGCTATTTTCAGAAATGTAAAATATTGAAAAATCTTAATGTATTTTTATATTCTCCCTCTAAGCAGCCAAACTTTGTTGAGAATTAGCTACTTTTCCAATCATTTTTCACTTTAGATGTATGATATTACATAAATCCCAGAATTCTCACTTGTGAATAACTCAAGAACAAACCGGCTCCTGATTTTAAGAAATAAACCAGTACTGTGCCCAATAGAGGTTTTCTAAAGTAACACACTGTCCAGGGTGCCTACTTTAATTAGTCTATGAAAATCCAGTTAACGGGGAGTTAGCGTCCCAAAGTAAGAGCGGAAAACACACCTGCAGCCAGTCAGGTTGATTGGATAGCATCAATCAACGTGACACTAGCCAAGATTTGAATACGACAGATTGCTTAAAACACACTTTACGATCTGTAAATCTTTTTCTCTTATATCAAAACCTTTTGCCACAAGTCAAAATAGCCAAGTTGAACGTTTTCTTGGGCCACGAAACTTAGAATTATTATTATTATTAATAGTTTTATGTTTACCAGACGTTTGTAGACGAGGGATTTGTAAATCACTGCAGACTCGAAACAGAAAAAAAGTGTCTTGTGTGTTTGGCCTAACAGGAAAGTATAACTTCCTAATTTTTACGGAATAATTGTTATTTTTTTAAAAAATAATATTTTATTAGTCTTGCAAAAACAAAACAAAACAACTTCAGGGTGCAGCAACTGAGTCACTTTTTCTTCAAAAACACTTGCAGTATTTAGTCGACTTAAAAAAAAAAAAAAATGGGTGTGGCCATCTCTGAATTTGAGTAAAATCGCCACACCTTTGTGGTACGATTTACCGTGAAATTAAAATGAAGACATGGCTGTTAAAAAGTGAACACTTTGTGTTAATAGTTTCCATTTGAAGAAGACTTTAATTAGTCTGTGAAAATCTTAGCAATAAAAATTATTTAAGAGTCTCCAACAGCCGTCTGTATTGACAGGTCATCTGTACCATTCTGAAATCGGACCACAAATAGCTCTTGCCCTCCTGACCAGCTTCGCTTTAATCTGTTTGTGAAAAGACAAACTAAGAGGTTAAGAGTGGAGGTTCTCAGGAACACTTTGTGCGTGTTGTGGGTGTTGGCAGCTTTGATGGAGGGGGGAGAAAAATATATAGAGCTGCAATAATGGCCTGTTTATTTGAAGCTCTGACAATTTATAGCTAATTAAATCAGTTTGACTCATAGCTCTGTACAACGTGTTAATGTGTTCCTTTTGCATTTAATTACATGAAATACTAAGAAGAAAACCATTCTTACTGACTTGTAACAGTAGTTAGCCAGCTCACTGAGCTAGCAAATCCCATTTGTTTTCAGACTTAAAATCACAACGCACTTAAATTTGGTGTGATGTCATTCCCAAAGCAAATAGAGCACAGGATATCAGCACAATGTTTAAAAGTTTAAAATAGGTCATTAGCATTCCCCCGAGCTAATAACAAGGCTTGTAAAAACACCATTAGGCTATATGTACTAACTTGATGTCATAGCACTAACATCCAACAGAGCTAATCAAACATCTTCAATTTTTATTTCTTTTTTTTTATTATTTATTTATTTGAGAGATAAATGGCAATAATTTCACAGTAGCTTTCATTGTGGAAAATACAATAAACAAAAAGCTACATATGGTAAAATGCATCTGGGGAGCATTTTTACAATGCTAGCTTAGCTTGAGGCTAATTGTGACATTTTCCAGCAGCCAAGCTAAATTATCATTGGCTGCTTTGGAGGAACAGTGCCTAGGCAGACTGAAAGCAGACCTGTGTGTTTATGATGTAATCCATATCTTGTTTCCACTTTTGTTAAATTAGGGGTACACCTAAAAGTTTAATAAAGTTTAATGTGTGTATCAGCCATGCTCTGCCTGCATGGAAAAGGACTGTTGATTTGGTACAAAGAGAAGTAAAGAGAGATTACATAAAGCCAAACCCAGTTCACTTAATTATTTAGGTGTTTATACTAATTTGAGTATATTTGGTTTCCTCTATTAACCGAGTATAGAGGAAATACGTAAATCTGACGAGACTCCTGAATTATTTACCTTTGGTTAAAATTATCTAAGTTGGTTCAGATACTTTCTTGTTCTCCTGATTTTTGCTTCAGGTTAGATGTTTTTTAGGTCGTCCCCACCCTGCGACAAATAAAGCGAGACTTTTTTTTTACTGCTGTTCTGTCAAATGTTTAATCCACCTTTCAGCTGTTATTGGATCAGCCTAAATCCACATGCAGTATTCATGGATGACAAGGAATTTTGAAAGCTGAGATGATAAATTACAGGTAGAAGAATAGCCTGATAAAATCCATGCCTCTTTCTTCTATGTCTTGCTTCGTGCAGCGGGTTTGGGCTCTGGGTTTTTGAGAAAGGATTGCCATTAGAGTTTTAAATGTTCTAAGCCATAAAGCTTACCAGGAAAAAAATAGGCTTACTGGAAATTGCCTGTGCCGAGAACAACCATCCTCCAACGCAAAGGGAGAAGTGCCAACCAGATCGAGGCAGCTGTTAATGTTAATTCAATATTTGGAAGCGTGGCCAATGCTGGCTGAACAAATTTGTTCAGTTCCTCCGCTGCCATTGATGAAACATAAGTTTCCCATTTTGACCGGAAAACCCACGTATATTACCCTCCTTTCCCACCAACCTCCCGTATTAGTATTTTTCCCTCATATCATAATAATTCTAAATATCAATTCATGTGGCTCTCCAAACGTAAGTCACTAGCAATGCAAGGGACTTAATGCCAACAGTGAACAAACCAGGTGTTACGCTGAAAAGTGATGGTCTTCCAAATACTGATTGGATATCATCGAGTGTGGAGTGCACTCTTGAATGTCACATCGAGTTGTTTTGAATGTCTGTTTCGGTCATGTAGTTCTGTTAGACGCCAGTAAAACTCATTTTTGTATGTCCAAGGTTACAAAAAAGGTTCTCTTTCCTTAAGACTTGGAACGTTCTCCCCATCAGAATGTCATTCACGAGTATGTCAACTCTTTTGTCACAAACATTTAAATTCCTAATGGATACAGCAGTAAAAGTGTTCTTTTCATGGGTTATTCTAAGCTTTCTTAGGTATTCGTGTGCTTTGTTTTGGCGAAAGTCTAAAATGTGTTTTTCTTTTTCTCCGCCGCAGCTGAGCAGAGAATGAAGCGAGCTGCTAGCGAGAGAAGGAGGGAGTATAACGAGGAGCAGAGAGACGAATACGAGAACTACCTTGAGGAAGACCGTGACGGTAAGACAACAAGTTAGACCCCAGCGCATGCTTTCAGAAAACCGAACACCTTAACGACATGGCTGAACAAACAGCGCATTAAGAAGCAGCTAAACAGCTTCAGTTCGGACTTAGAGAGGATGATTCCTCCGGACCACAGGACGCCGCACGCATTCAAAGCATCTATTTGCGGTCCGCTGAAAGCTGACAATCATCCCCAGAGTGGTCAGAAAGCTGTGATATGGTTGCAGTCACAGTTTCTAAACTGAGAACTATTTACCATAAAAATGTGATTTCCCTGAAGGATGTTCAGGGAAGCTCGTGAAGAAAACAAAAAGATAGCTGCCAGTTTCATTTATGTGAAACCATTAGGGTTTATCTTTAGTCGTCTTCTGACAGGAAATTTGTGGCGCTTCTGGTGTAAAAAGGTTTATAACTGTACTTTAAATTGACTTGAAATTAAACCGAAAAAAAACTGCAGACAAAAAAGCAATATCCGAGATCTCCCAGCATCCCTGATTACAGTGCCAACGTATGATTAAATATTCAAGAACTTAAAAGAAGGTTGTGGTAGAAAACCAAAATTGCCCCCTGTCCATGCAAGAATAGTAGTGCGAGAGGTAAAGTGGAAGGCAACCATCACTACCAAGGCTGGTACTTTTGGCATACCAGCATCTTAAAGAAGAGCACAATGATGATCTCTGGATACCAAGCAAGGCTTACCAGGCTTTTCAAAATCAGAAGTGCAACTAAATCGGGCGTGCCGTGGTGGCGTAGGGGATGGCGCGACCCACATTTGGAGGCCTTGAGTCCTCGACGCAGCCGTCGCGGGTTCGATTCCCGGACCTGGCGACATTTGCCGCATGTCTTCCCCCCTTTCCTATCAGCCTACTGTCATATAAGGGACACTAGAGCCCACAAAAAGACCCCCCTGGTGTGGGAAAAAAAAAAGAAGTGCAACTAAATTGCTCATCTATTTAGTGTTTAGTAGAGACAAAATTGAACAAGGAAGGAAGGCTGTTGATTATGTTTAGCAAAGTGACTAACATGACATTATGTGACAACTAACTTTGTAGTCATGAGTGGTGATAGGTCTGTAATTCTTGAAGGCTCTTTGTCAAAGAATTTTTCAAGCCGTGTTAGAGTAGCTTTCCTTCTACAAGTAATGGTTCTACGTTTCTACTTTGGTTCTACTTTGAGATCGAGTCTCTGAGGAGGTCCAACGTTTCAGAGAACTGGTTTAGCAGTTAGCATAAACCGGCAAACAGAGTTTAAGATTTCAAAGAAGATGTAACCCAATGTTTTTCAAAAAATTGGTTTTATATAAAAACAACATTGAATATAATACATATAATTTATAGCCGGTAAATCAAACTAAATAAGGATCCAATTGGAGTGGCTTCCACTGAGTTGGCAACTTTGCCGCCATTTTGGTATCAAAAGACTTCAGGAATCCAGCAACTGGAAAAATATTAGCAATGATTAAATATGTGAATCATAACTTTGGTAGAACTAAGTACATAGTTATTGTTCTTCCTAGATATTTTTTCCCTTAGACTCAGGAAATGTGCTAGCTTACTAAAGTAGCATAAGCTAAAATGCTACAAGCTGCAGTAACATAAATGTCTTTTTTTCAACAGAAGTAAATGAGAGGTCAAGAGAGACGAATGAGCAGCTGCGAGAGTATCATTACGACGGCCTCTATCCTCGATTCTACTGGTTTCACTGAACAAGTGACGTCGAGTAAAAACTTCCACCTCTTCTTTATAAGCAACAAGGCGCCTGTATCAACGGCAAATGGCTGACATATGAGAGCAAGCGCTAAAGTTATTCATGTATGTGTAAGACATTAAGCTACGTTAAGTTTTCCACAAACCTTATCCTATTTTCAGAATTTAGAAATTGTGCAATATGTGTAAAGTGTTTTAACTGCACAGTTTTTCTATGGGAAGCTACCAGTTTTGCATGCTTTTTAAAATGGTTTTTATATGTGCATACTGTAGGAAGTACACAGTGCAGCTGATTGCACTGTGTGGTTTGCGCTGACTTACACATATTTAAGTTGCAAAGGAATAAAGACCAGCTTCTATGAGGCTACCTTGCCTCCACAATGTCTGGTATTTGGAGCATTCAAAAGGAGGGAAGCGGGGTGGAAAAATAAAAATGAAGCAAGCTGCTGAAGACATCAGGCTGCAATGAATTCCACATTCCAGAGAGGAAATATCTGACACACACTGGATGGAAGAGACCAACAGAGGAATGAGAAAACCATATAAAGAAGGCAAAGTATTAATGCTGAGAAATGACAATCCCAAAGAAAAACATAGAGCAAACAGAGAGATATTTTATATCTGCACTGGGTACTGAGAGTCTTAAAGTGAAGAGTTGCAGGAGAGCCAGATGGATCAAGCAGTAGAGCTGCCAACACACAAACACACAGTCATGTTTTTGTGACTTGTGGGAACTTTCCATTGATTTTCCAAAGCCTAACCTTTATCCCACTCCTATCCATTACATACCCAACCCCTAACCCAAAAACAGCATTTCCCCTCATGGGGTTCAAGAAAATGTCCCCACAAGGAGCAATGGTCCCCAGAACCCCACACTATAGACAGAAATAGGTTCCCACAAGGATATAAAAACCTGATTCTCTCTCACACATACACACACAGAAAGCGGTAGAGAGCGTTTGCTGATTCCATGCATTAATTCAGTGTTCCAAGAATCCTACCGAGTCAGAAGGGGGGATTTTTATAGAGCTAAATTATCTCTTACTTTGAACTGAAAGACCTCACAGAAGCTGCTGTGTTCAGGTTTTTGAACTTTAATAGTTACGGTGCTGCTGCCACACTGCAACAAATCATTTTAAATGTAAAAATAAAACGTCTCTATGATCTCTGTTAAATGAGCTTGGAGCTGATTTATCCCTTCAAAAACAACTTATAGCTTTAAAAGGATTTACAAAGACAGATGTTTCTTAATTGTAAGTCTTTTTAGTTGAAAAAAACCTAAAAAATTTTTGTTTTTGTTTTTTTACATACTAATATGCTAATATTATACATTAATATGTTTTCAGAAAAAGGAGGGTAGGGTAACTTTTTATTTAGAAAACAAAATTGAATTTGGGAAAATAAGTTATTAAATATTAATTTAAAAAATTGATAAAGTGGACAAAAACATCCTATTTTCTTTTTCTTAAAAGACAGTGTAGACTAAAATAAAAACAATATAAATAGTTTTTCCTCGTTCTTCTCTCATTTTTACCTCCAAAGTTTTAAGGTTACCGTTTCTTTTAAAAAGGATAAAAACAGACCTTTACATGACACTTTGTAAAGTCTTGCTTTATTCAGCCTGTTTACAAATTCAATACCTTAAACATCTGAATACTCTTAAAAAAAACATATAAATTTAAAACCTGATAAAAAAAATGTTGCTACATAATTATAAAATGTTTACACACGTTCCTCTCTGTGGTGAGAGTTCATTTCAAGCTGTTGAGGAACTTGGCGTGCTCCTCTCCCCGAGGCTGGAGAAGCTCTCCTCCGATCTTAGGTCCAGTTTTCTCCTGAAAGAGAAGATCCAGAACCTCAGCTCAGATCTCCCAGCATGCACTGTGCTTCTCCTCTCGTGGGGTTCTGTCTTACCTTCAGCATCCCGTCTCGCTCCCATTTAAACAGCCCGCAGTTGCTGGAAATGACATCAGCTCGGTTTAGCCTGTAGCGGCGGTTCTGGGTGAGCGTGAAGAGGAGGAAGAGGAGTGTCTCCGTGGTTACCTGCAGTGTTTGTGTGGCAGTCTGTCCAGAGCGATGGCCCTCTGTCCACAGGGACATCTGAAGAAGCGCTTGACCGCGTCGTGCCACCGCAGCTCGTGGTTCTCAGTCACGCAGCGATCCGCCGGCTTGAAGTAGGTGTAGCTGCACTGGAGATGTAGGAAGGTGGAGAAAGAATCAGACTCTGGAACGGATCAGAATCAGACAGAGACGTTCCTAACAGCAACGCCACGGTGTACCTTTCTGCAGGTGACAGCCCGACACTTCATCTCTCTGACTGCCTTCATCTTCTCCTCCATCTGCTCCTTCTTCACCAGAACATTGAAGTAGCGCTCCTGCAGCTGGTACTCTGACTGCAGGAAGTGAAAGCAGGAAGCGGCCTCAGTTATCTGGATCTGTCTTGAAAGCTACACATAAAAAAAAAAATTTAATAAAATCTCTGGTCGTACCGCTTGGAGCGCGACGCTGTGACGAGATTTGGCTTTGAGGATCTTCTGGAACTCCTCAGACTCCACGTAGCGTTGCTGCTCGCGTTTCTTTTTCAGGGCAGGCTCCTCCTCCTCGTTACTGGACGGCCCGCCTAAGCAGGTGAGACAAAGGAGGAGGTCTTTATGTAGTCAAAAATAATTTTAACCTATGATGCAAAATATTAATCGACTTATGATTAATGGTTTATTAGATGAAAGCCATCTTAAACACTTCTGTACTCACCATTCGGCGACGTCCGATTCTTCTCTACTCGGGCGTTGATGTCGCTGCTGTCACTCCTCTTCCTCTTCACGGCGTTGGGGTCTTCCCTCTCCAGTGCTGCTCCTTTCACCCTCAGCTTCTTCAGAGCGGCCAGCTTGGCAGCCGATAGGCTGACAGCAGTAGGGGGCGGAGCCTGAGGCGGGCTGTTGTCGAAAAAGAGAATGTCGTCACCTTTGGAGAAGCCGCAGCCCAGCGTCGGGGCGTCTGACGTCGCCATGGGAACCTCCGAGGCAGCCTTTGGGGACGTGAGATGGGCTCGGCCCGTCTGAGCGGTGCTGCCCGGGTTGTGTGGCGCCCTCTGCTGGATTCTGTGCCGACGGCTCTCCAGGAGCTCGCGCTGCTTCTGTTTCTGCTGCTTTAAGAGGTCGGAAGCAGAGATGGACTGAAGTGGAGCTCCGGATGTATCTCTGGAGGCTGAGGACAAACGTCAAGTTCAGTAGGAGTATTATTGTTTTTATTCTAGTACTTATTATCATCAGTCCTCCCTCTGCGCACCCAGCTTGCTGTCCTGCTGCAGATGTTTCTTCAGCTGCAGAGCTCCTGGTGTTGGCATCGTCATCAAACTCTTAAACTCGTTGGAGCATCCGGAAACTTCCCCGGACTGCATACCTGGTAATCGCCAGAACACGGAGGTCTCACATCAGATTTTTCTTTTTATAAACAGCTCACCTGCAGTTCTCTGTATTTATTAAAGATATAAAGTGAAAACGCTGAGTGCTGAGGTAAACCATACAGGCAGCGTACCGATCTTCTTGGCCTGACTGATAAGCTGAGCCGATCCTCTCACAAACAGTGTGTCCAGGGTTTTCTGGACCGGTTTGGTCGGTTTAGAGGCAGTCCTGCAACACACTTCATTAGTTACTGAAGCTGCAGATGTGTTTTACTGAAAAACTAAGAAAATTCTGAATTAATTTCAACATTATTTACAATAAAAAAAAACATCTTAAACATGGTGAGTGAACGAGTCTGTTGGAGCTTTGCACATTTAGAGCTCAGCCAAAATCTGGAAACATCAACATTCAAGCTGTTGGCAGGAAGGCTGTCCAGTAGCAGTCAGTGTTGCAACAATTCTGAATAAACCTGACTCAAGACTGTTGATGTATGACAGACTCATAACTGTCACGACACTCTAACAGCTCAATATCCTACATGAAGTGCATGGCGTATGTTTTGGATAATTATTTGAAAAAACAAAATATGAAAACCATGCAGAATTTTCTTCCTACTTCACAAATATGCACTACTCCGTGTTGACCTATTATATAAAATACATATACAATATTCATGGTTAATCCATGTTTCACCAACTCAAATTTAAAAGCGTTTTAAGACCATTATGAATGGAATTTAAGACCTGCATCTTCACAGAAATGTACGAACTTTGTCCAGGTAAAGATGTAAAACTACCTAGCTAAAAAGCAAGGGTATATTAGCAGATAGCGGTATTCTCAACTGCCTCAACTCATAATGCAAGCAACTCAAACTCTTGCCTGACAGAATTTGACAGTCCCATGAGGAAAAGAGTAAATAAATTAAATACAAAATTAAATAGTCCTCCCACAACCAAATTTAAGACATGGGATTAATGCATTTAAGGTCAACTAACTTTTATAAGACATTTTAAGGCCTTAAAACGACATTTTAGCTACATGGATTCCAGATATTTTGTGGACACTCTAAAACTCAGCCTGAGCTGAGTAGAACCTTTACAATAAAGAACATTAACTTAGATTGTAGTTTCAGCAGGACTCACAGGGAGGCGGCGCAGGCAGCAGAGGAGACCCCCCCGTAGTAAAAGCCGTCCTGACACAGACGCTCTCTCAGGCCGCCCCCCTTCCCGCTCCCCTTCACCCGGTTGGGGGCTTTCCCGGAGAACGACGACTGCAACTCGGCCCTCTTGGAGCTCATCTTCTGGTACTGGGCCTTGACGTGGTACTGGCAGTACTGGCACTCGTACTGCAGAGAGGGTCAGGTGGTTAGCATCTGATGAAACAGCTGGATTGGAACGACAAAGCTGCTGCAAACAGAGGGCTACCATGTTAACGATCTGAGAGCACGGCTCCCCGCTCTTCTTCACTGCCTTGCAGGTCCCGAAGTCCAGAGCTTCCCCCATCACCAGAACCTTCTGAGGATGATCTACCGTCAGACTGACCTGCAGGGCATCCAGGGTGTTAGTGGTGAGGGACGATTGGGAATGAGGCTCAGTTTCAGAGTCTCTAGAGGTGCATTCACACCTGCCCTGTTTAGTCTGCTTTAATTGAACTGGCTCAGTTGGAAAACATATGTGAATGTCAAGCAGACAAGAAAATGCTCCAAAAGAAGGAAGCAGATTCTAACACGAAGAATTCTGGGAAAATACAGCCATAACAAACATGTAAACATAGCACTCGCGGGAGAAATAACTTGTGTTCTTTTACCAAAGACAAAAGACAAATTCTATAACAGCTAAAATATAATGCCACTGTTTTTGTTTACATTTTGGGAAGAAGAAAGTTGTGTTCAGTATCTTGGGAATACTACACCAAGAACCACTGTCGTTTCCTTCAGTGGTTCTTGGTGGAGCACCACCACAGGCGAGGAGGGGAACAAGTAGAGAACAATGAGTTTGGTTGGTTTGACTCAGTGCAATGTGAAAGTGAACAACGCCAGCTGGAAATGCAACAAATATTGCAATTTTGGTCCCCAGCCAACCAAGTCTACTGGACTATCAGGTGTGAAAACACCCTGAGAGTGTGTGAGACTGTGTACCTCACCCCATCGTAGCCGTCTTTCTGCTTCATGGGGTTGGGGTTCAGGATTCCTACGACCGTGCCGGGTTCCATCTTCCAGTGCTCCTTGTGGACGTCACCAAACAGCAGCAGAGACACAAACACGTCCAGGTTGTGGAGGTCACTCAGCTTCCAGACGCTGAAGGTTTTGCCCTGCAGAGAGAAGGTTGAGTCATGAAACCAATGGGAGGTCAAGGGTCGGGGGAGTCACGGTAATAACATAAAGTATCACAACATACGCTGCTGCTGCTTTGGGGCGTAGCTTTGCTGACCAGCACGGCGAACGTCACCCAGTCGCTGTCCTCCAGCTTCTCCCGCTTCAGCCGCTCCGGCACCTGGGACAGCCGGATCAACCGCCGGTCGGCCATCTTTCGCTCCATCTCGCTTGAGGACACCCGCGGCTTCCTGATGAAGCATCGACCGAAAGCATCGGTTCAGACCTTCGTCTTCCACAGCTCAATGAACCAATGACTGCCTCTACCACAGGCTAGCGGCTCTGACCTGAGCCGCAGTCCTGAGTACTTCTCCACCCCTACGTCTTTAGGAACAGGAGGCGGAGCCGCTGGTTTAGACGGTTTAGGTTGTCCAGCCGCTGAGGTTCGAACGTGGGGGTGAGGGGGCGAGAACGGGCGACTGCAGGGCTCGCTGGTGCTCTCTAGTGGTTGGAAGGAGCTGCCGATCTTCACCTCCACCAGTGGTTTCCTATCCTCTGAAAACAGCACATACACACAACATGAAATGCAAGGACAGCTTTGATTCACAGAGCTGAATAGACCGGGGTGAGTCAGAGAGTGAAGGTGTGACCTGGAGGTGAAGCTCTGGCTTGGTGAGCCACTCTCGGTTTATGTTTGAATGAGTCTGCGTTGCTGAGCTGAGAGAGGAAGTCTGAGGATTCCTGCAGCTTGGAGCTCCCCCCTGTGGCCGGGGAGGATAAAGACGCTGAAACTGGAAGAAAACAAAGTCACAAGAACGTCCAATGGAAATACAGAACTGGGGAAGAGTTTACAGTACAGATGGTATTTCCTTTGGGTCTTTAGGTTCAAAAGCTCTGCTCCGAATTGTTGTTTTTTAGAATGATTTAAGTTTATTGTTTCACTTTTATATACATAAATATAAAAAATCATAACAACTAAATAAAATAAAAAAATACTTTGTTGTTGCTTAATTGCAATACACTGCAGTAATACAAATAAAAATAATTTTAAAAATTTATTATTGCTCAATTATAAACGTAATGGGGCTAAGCAAGTAACAATTAAAAAATATATATATAAAAGTTTACTGCTAAACTAAATAAATTTTTTTTCTCTAATATAAAAATGTAAATTATGATAAATTAAAACAGGTAACTGGGGCTTAATAAATAAGAAATAATTGATTAAAAGTTTATTTATTATAAAATAGTTAAAAAGGAATAATGTTTTTTTTTTTATAAATTTACTGTTAAATATAAAAATACTAAAAAGAAACCAAAAAAAAAGTTAATTTTAATTTAATAATTTTAATAATACACATAAATAATCTTAAATCAGATATTTATTGTTGCTTCTTTATATGACTGTCACAATAGCAAATTTTGCTGGGCGATTAATTGTCTCAGAAAACTATTGCGATAGACGATAGTATTGTTTGAAGACCTTTGTACACTGATTTAATGGAATTGACATAATAATGTATGCAATTTGGAAGATAGTGTATCTATCTGCCAAAGATAGATACACTTTATTTTCAAAAGAACACCCAACACTGGAACTGAAAAACAAAACAACCAAAAACAAAAATAAAATGGATTCTCAGTCTCCATTAACAAAAATGTACTTGAATAAAAACACCAAATGTAAATAAATACTGGATTCAACCAAAAGAGTGCAGATTATGAAATCTATATACTATATTGCCCTTCAGTAATCATTAGATTTAAATAGAGAAGATGGGCACATCGACTACCTGATGCAATAGTTCACACCTTCATTTTCCCCTTACGTCCCAAGACAATCTTAGAACTTTGGTCGTTCTAAGATTGTCGTTTGTGATCATCCTGTAGTGTGTGGTGTGTTACGGTAGATCGTTGTGGCCGCTGGATCTAAATCAGGGGTTTTCCCACTGGGATTGTTAACGCAGCCTGTTGAAAGTGACAGGTAGCCAATCAGAAAGCGCGGATTCTCCACCATGTTTTCTGAGGGGAAATTACAGAGGGGAATCCCAAACAGCTGACACGGCGCAACCTGAAGTCCAGCGGACATTGGTGATGATATGTGGAAACAACATTAATGATTATAAAACATTTCGTGCAAAGAATATAGAAATGACGAGGGGAGGAGTTGGAGAGAAATTGCTACACAGTTGATGAACCCGGTAACTTTTCAGCTGTTCTTCGTTAACGTGACATAAATCGGTTCTAATGATTTTCATTCAGTCAGGACGTTACGCTGACACTAGAGCTGCATGCACTGCAGGGAGATTGTAGTAAAATATTGATTAATGCCTGGTTTTAAAATTAGTTAACTGAACTTGTAGCCATTATTTTGTGTCCATTGTTGGACACTACACGGCACATCGAACCCGATCGATCCATTATACCTAGGATTTCTGTCGGCTAATGTGTGATCTCTCAGGTTTTGAAAATGGGCCGACAATCGACTGACACTTTAAGATCATGTAGTGTGCGCTGGGCATTACACTAAGGAAATGAGGAAGGGAGGGTCAGTGGAGAGCACCGGAGTTGAGCCCTTTTTCATTTAGCGTCATCAACAGAAAGAGAAAAAGGATGGAAGAGACGATAAAGGCGATAATTAAAATGACGTTGATAGTTTTAATTTACTGTTCATTAATTGATTTATCGTTTATCGCGACAGGCCTACTTCTTTATAAAACAAAGAAACAACAATAAAAATAATAATGTCAAATAAGTTTGCCTAATTATAAAAAACTAAATTAAAAACAGTAAATAAATAAAAAAGTTGATTGTTGCATAATTTTGAATGTAATAAAATGAAAACAGAAATAATAGAAACAAACTTTGCTGTTTAATTATATAAAATAATAATAAAAACAAATAAATAAGAAGTTCAATGTTGCTTAATTATTCCATATCACAACCAACAAGGTTTGAATTCATCCCTAAAAGCCAATCAATGAGTTTTTTAATGGTCCTACAGCAGCAGTGTAGTACAGCTCAGTAGAGTTGCTAAGCAACAAGCTTACCTGCTTGTAGCTCAGCTTTGGCCCGGCTCGGTTTGGACGCTGGATTCTGGCTCGGTTTCGGCTTTGACCTCCCTGCTTTGGGAGAAGCTGAACTCTTCTGGCTCGCCTGCAGCTGCTGCTGCAGCTTCTGCATCTGCTCCTGCATCCGCCTCAGTTCCTCTGCAGAAAATACAAGGACACATTTAAGAAAGCAAAAAAAAAAAAAAATTCCTCAATGGAACAGAAACCAAATTTGGAGTGAAGTGATGCGAGACAAACCTTGCAAATCCTCTTTGGACCTGTCCAAGTCAGGGCGAGATTCTCCCTCACTTCCTTCTCCTTTCACGTCCTTCTCCTCGTTTTCAATGTCCTCAACGTCCCCAAAGAGTTCCGACACGTCGTCCGTCCCCTCGCCGTCCTCTTTGTACCCTTCCTCATCTCCGTTGTCCTCATCGAACAGCCCGTCCAAATCGTCCGCCTGCGGTTTGCCAGCTTCCTCGCTCTCGTCCAGGAGCGCCGTCAGAATGTCCAGGTCGTCCTCACCTGAGGGAGCAGAGAGCCACTAAGTATTAAACTCCAAAAGTCTCTGCTTTGATGTGTGTTAAACTTTATAATACTTACTGTCCATTTTAGAGGTGCTGACTGCGGCTGATCTCAGATGGTAACTCTGACATAAAAAAAATTTAAAATTAAATGATCTGTCAATCTGAGATGACAGAAATATGGCAGCTTTTGAATTCATAAAATGAAAACAAAACAACAAAAAAAAACTTTTCACTCAAAAATTGTGGTTGTTACGTTATAAACTGTGGAGAAGAGATTTTTTAGCACACCCAAAATGAATTCATTTATACAGACAAACATGACTATTCATATTACATCTGGCTGTTTCAGATTCATCCAGCAGGCTCTGTGACTCTGAGAATCAGTTGTTTTACTTTGTACAGATTTCGAACCAATCAACAATTCGTGTTAATATTGAATCTAAAAATTATGAATAAAGACCCATCCTATAAAGTTGATCTGTCAGAGGATGTTTGAACCTGACTGGTGCAGAACCGTCATGTATTTAAAGGTTAAAGCTGTGACAAACGGAATACTTTCAACAAGTGTGCGTTACATTCTTCACCGACGTCAAAGGAGTAAAATGCCAATCCAGACTGCTAACACATGAACGTCTAAAATTAATATGAAACGTAACACTGTTTTTTCCGGAAATGCATTCTACTTTCGCGAACACCAAGACAAGAAAAATGTAAATATTAAAAATAAAGTACTTTTTCTCCTTGTCTGGCTCCAACTGTAAGTCGACGCTTACCTCCGTTCCGTAGCTCCTCGGTTTCCTGTCCTCTGCTTGGACCGGTGACACCAGACCAAATATTAGAACCTCATAAAGTATTACTTTGTTTTCTTTGGTTAACGTCTTCCCGTCTCAACAAGGCGGACATTAATTTAATTCACAGACTCGACAAAACACCTTCCGCACAGAAGAAACTCTAAACTGGCGCTAAACGAAGGACCCGATGTGTTGTCGGAGAGGATAAGGGTGTCCAGTGATATGCCTCATAAAAAAAAAAAAAAAAAAAAAAAAAGTAAAACAAAAAATTGGGTTTAGACCACTTTGTCATCTGGAGAAGTATTTGAGCGCCATACATTGATATTATATCATCTTTATTCGATTTTAGCTTAACAAAAAGTAAATTAGAAATAGGACAATATTTAAGTTCATTTTTAAAGGGTGAATGCGAGACAGTTTTTGTGCTAAAAATAAGTACTAATAAATTATGTTCTGCACATTTTATTTGTACATGATTAATTTATACGTGGTTAAAGTAAACTTAGGACATGTTAGCATTTTCTTTTGTGAAAACCAACACAAATGATTATTTTTAATTCCTATGAATAAAAATAAGCGGTGTTGGACTGTAGATGAATGCAATTAATTAAAGAGTACAAACGCAACAATGCTTATGGGGATCAGATTGAATTTGCCCACTCACCAATGTGTATTCTCATTTCGTAAGCAAACTGTCTTAAAACCTTTTTTTTTCTTGCCTAAATATGTACATTTTACAAACCTTTTTTATTCTCAACATGTTTATTTCCATTGTATTATTTTCTAATTAAAAAAATTATCTATCTCCTGTATTGCATCTTCACGTATGTAATCTTAGTCCACAAATTGTCTCCTGCTGATTCTCATTGTTACAATATATTTTTGCTATATGGTAATCCTCCATCCGTCCATCCATTTTCTAACACCCTTGTCCCTAATGGGGTCAGGAGGGGTGCTGGTGCCTATCTCACGTTCCGGGCGAGAGGCGGGGTCACCCTGGACAGGTCGCCAGTCTGTCACATATGGCAATCCTCATTTATTATAAAGCTATCTCCATGACTACCTAACATATCTAAGCCTTTAGCTTCAAAATAAAGAAAAAAACAGGTAGCATGCAAATATAACGACTGCAAAGAAAACCATCTGAAAACACTAACAGGGTTTTTGTTTTAATAAATATTCCGATATTCAGGTTAATAAAATGAAATGGCTAAATTGTTCAAGGATGGTTTAGTAAAAGAGCTTCTCACTATAAATAAAAAAAAAAGTTCTATAACGAAAGAAGAGCTAATTGTTAACTGTAAATCATGAAAAGGTAAAACTCAAGACAGAAATTCTCTCATTTTATTAGTTTTTTTTTCACAGAATTCCAAACCTTTAAAATTTACAAGGTATACAGAAGTGACAGAGTTCCCTGCATATTCATAAAACAGGTAAAATATATTATGTTCTAATTATAGACTTTCATCTGCTTAATAGAAAGAAAATATGTGCCTTCATCTTACCCATCCTCTCCAGACTGACAGTAAACCCAATCAGGAGCTTAAATGATGATCAGAGACTCCATAAAATCTCAAAGCATTTAGAAGATGCATACTTGGTAACATGGTAGGACATGTCTGCCATGCAGATTTACATTCTTTCCCACTTTTCAGCTCAGATTGCGCAGAGATTACAAACCTCAAAACATTTTATTATATTCTATAACTGAACCTTATTTAAATGCACAACTAGAAGTGGTACAATGTTTTCATGCAAAGCCAGGCTCCTGTACCATCCCAGGCCCGTGTTTACAAAACATATCTATGGTCAAAAAAAAAAAAAAAAAAAAAAGGAAACAAAAAGATGGAAAAAGATTTAAGGTGATATCTATATTAAAGTAGTAGATTAATGATTTTATTTTTTTAATTTAAAAGACTGTCCTAGCATAACCAGCTTCTATATATGGAACGCCTGAAATGTCAAGACAAAACATGTCAAATAATAAAAATTGAAAAAAAAAAGAAGAAAAAAATAGCATGAAAGATTTCTACAGGGTAATTTTGAGACAGGATATAGAGCAACGTGAAAACCAAACGCCTGGCTTTTAAAAGAGGATTTCTATAACAGCTGTGGTCAATATTAACTATCGTGCCATAAGATGGCAACTGGCATGTATGGCGATGTAAACCTTCGGTTTGCTTGGTTTACTATAAACACACAAGAAAGAAAAACAAAACACGCTAGTGTTTTGGCTCATGCTGTTCTGCACTGTGGAGCCTCATCTGCTGCTCTCTCAGGTTGGCTGTGTAGTAAAGTAGCTCACTTTACATTTCCTAAATGGGACATATATGCTTTCTACTCGTTTCCTGCTATGATGAGACATTTTACAACATTTACAGGGATTTTATTTACGTGGCAAATTGAAATTATTTTCACCTGCCTTTTTCAGTGGCGCCACGTTTTTTTCAGTGCTCTAAAATCTATACATTCTGAGAAAGATTACCTTTTTTTATTTTTAAACAAACTAAAGCAAAAAAAGCCCCCCCAAAAAAACAACAATAATAATATAAAAGAGAGGGTTTATTTCCAGCTAGATTTATCAAAAGCCAACCGTTGGGATTGGCTGGTATGCACTTTTTCCATAAACCCCCAAACTACCGCAGGCCTGGAGTGATGAAGCCTCTTTAGCCTTCCATCCAGAAACTATGAGATCTTTGGATCCTACAGGATAGGACACAGGGAGGAGGTACAGTACAGGTGAGAGCAGAGGAAGACTCGGGTGAAGGTGCTCCTGGTGAGGAAGGTCTAGTTGATGCAGTCCATGATGTGGATCTGCAGGGAGTCCAGGTCTGGAAGGATCTCGTTGCATTTGGGGCAGGCGTGTTCGGGAATGTTGCCCTGGTTCCATTCAGTACCTGAATCACACCCACACGTTAAGAACGGTCTTCGAGGTTTCAAAAACTCTGCTAGCTATGTCGAAGGAAAATGCAGGGATTTATCAGCAGAACTAAACTCAGCTTACCTCTTCCTACAACACTGGCATCAGGTCCATGAGAGCCCGATACAGAGGAGCCGTGGCGGCGCTGCATTTCGTTCAGAGAACGCCTGGAGGACAGTAAGAGAGGATCAGACACGTCTGCTGGAGAGCGTTGTGATGGAAAATGACCACAAGAGGGAGACAAAGTCCATTGTGTGAGCGTTGCATACCGGCCCAGTGAGTCCATGTCCTGCTGCAGCTGCGTGTTCTGCTTCTTAACAAACTCCAGCTGCGCGGCCAGGCGCTCCTTCTCCTCGTGGAGCTTCTCCCTCGCCGCTCGCTCCGCGTAGAAGTCCGAGGAGTAGACCTCGGCCTGCGGGCCGGGACAGAACCGAAACCGTCAAACAGGCTTTAGAAAAAACTACAAACTCAGGTCACCCAGGGAAAGAATTTGCACAATAGTTACTAATTATGCCTCACTGCCTGCAATTTTAATCCGAGTCTGGGTTTAGCTGTTGCCAGGACGACCCTTACCCTAGTGCACTGTAAAGTTTGCTTCAGAGCAGATTATGGTCAGGTCCACCACAATAACACATTTTGCAGGACAATAAATTGTCCCAGTGATTATCGCGATAAACTATAATATTGTAATTTTGAGACTGTTTTTTAAATTATATGATGCTAACGGCATAACAACGGAAGTTTGCACTCTCAGAAAATAGTAAACTTAAATTTTTTATAGAACACTTAACACTGGAAGACATTCTAAATATTCAAAAATGAAACACGACAACAGCCAAAAATTAGAAATAAAACAGAAATAAAACCACGAATTCATAAACTATGAAAAATACACAATAAATTATTTTTTTTTTTAAGTGGCAAAGGAAAATGGCCTCTGTGTCATATTATATTTAAACCCTTTGGAAAAGGGAAGATTTAGTCCAGAGTTCAACAAAAGAGTCTGGCATTTATCTTAAAACTGCTGCAGTTACATTTATTTTAAGATAGATTTTTACATAAACCTGGTCAAAATTGGTTAAATATAGTCAACCTCCTTATGGAAACCTATATTTAGTGGCGAAAACAAACATCGTCATGGCAACACTGATTTACACTACGTGACCTAAACCTGGGCGATATGAAACATTTTCCAAACCGATATCAGTCAGTCTAACAAATGATGATGGGCGATATATTCACATAGGATAAGTCTGGACTTTATTTGTGAACATGATCGGAGTGATTTGCCAATTTAGGACACAAAAGTCCAAAAATGGAGGGATTAGTTATCAAAAAGGGAAAAAAAATACAAAGTCACCTATTTGGGATGCGTTTAACTGGAACAGATAAACTGTGGCAGAGACTTGTTGCTTCTTGATGGAAGCGCACACGTTCACCGAGGACTGGTTTCATCATAGTTTCTGTTTCAGTTTGTATTTGGTGTCAGGAAATGGATTCAACTGGTGAAAAGCCAGCCTCTGTTTGTCACCTTCCACCATTCTTTTGGACATACTGGTTTTCTGTTCCAGGTTGGAGTAAAAGAAAATTGCTGCTGCACTTGGAAAAGTAAAAGCTTTGCTGGCGCCATTAAAAACGGTGTTAGTAGTTATTGTTTTCTTCTTACTACTGCAAAAAAGAGATTAACTCACAGGCCAAAAAAAAAAAAAAAAAAAAACATGAAAAGAAACAGCTGGTGAAAGGTGTGGCCTATCATCATCAGTCGCTGAATTCGTCCAATCAGAATGGTAGCTGGTATGTTCACGTCTCAGAGTTTTCCTGGGTTTATTTTGTTTTCTAACCCCATGTACCAACCTGAGCCTGGAACACAGAGATGGTTTCCAGCTCCTTCTCCTTCTGGAACATCTCCTGCTTCATGTCGTCGATCTTGTTCTGCTTGACGGCCAGCGCCTCCTCTGCAGCGGTCAGCCGCTGCTGCATGTCCTCTACCAGGTTCCTCTCCACCATGTGGGACTGCGGGACAGCGCAGCATGTTGGCATTCAGTCAGAGGGAAAACAGAACATACCAGAGGGACCCTCCGAAAACACACCTCCTTTCTCTTCTTCTCCTCTTTGAGCTCGTTGTAGTCCTCAAACAGTTTGGTGTAGGCGTCCTTCAGCTGAGCCAGGCTGTTCCTGTGAGGAAGAGGAAGGAGCAGGATCGTCTGGATGAGTCCAAAGCGATTTGCAAGCATCTTGATGTTAGGACTGAAAAACGTCTCACAATGTAAGAATTTGATATCAGTTCATATTGATAATTAATGATTACTTTTTTGTTTTAAATATCTGGAATACTGCCAAGCTTATGAGATGACCTTTTCTGTTTTATCCAGTTTTCTCTCCACTCTGTTGTTTTTTTTTATTTTGAAGCAGTTTGGAGGCCCGATGGCAAAATATGAAACTGCTGCTTTGAAAGTTACTCAGCAGGATGTTGCTAGGTAACCAAAGAGTGAGTGAGTTAGTTGATACCACCATCTACATATATAGTTTATATAGTTTTGCTGCAGATTTTCAATGGGATTTAGGTTTGAACTTTGACTAGGTCAATCTAACCACTGCAGCTCTTGGTCGAGTATTAATCGTCAGTCTTGCAAACCTCTGGACCTCCATCGACTCTCTTCATCTGGACTGAAAGCGTCCCCACAGCATGACACTGCCATCGCCCATAGTAACGGCCCGTTTATGTGCGGCTGGTCTGCACCAACCTGTCTTCGTCGGCCTTCTTCTGCTCCAGCTGGCCCTGCGCCTGCAGGCTGCCCAGCTGCAGCTTCAGCCGCTCGTTCTCCGCCTGCACCGCCTGCTTCTCCAGCAACTGGGCCTTCAGCGTGGCCACGTCCTGCTCCACCTCACGACACCTGACACACACATATAAAGCGGTCATCTTTCTGTTGTTTTTGTGTTTGTTTCCTGAATGAGATGCACACAGAGCTAGCGTAGCGGGCTAACCTGTCCTGCAGGTTCTTCTTCATGCATTCGGCTTCGTCCAGCTTGCTCTGCGCCTGCTGCAGGTCCCGGAACAGCTTCTTCACCTGAGACTTGAGGTTCTCCACCTCAGACGCCGCCTGGAGCAGAAGACAGTCTAAACACATCCTGCTGCTGCTGGAGGAAATGAATAAACACACACACACACACTCACACACACACACCTTCTCCTCCTTGGCAGAGTCTTCTTTCGTCTCCGTCTGAGTGGTCTTCATGGTTTTCTCCACTTTATGGTTCTCCTCCTCCAGATCCTGGATTCTGTTGGATAAAAAGTCATATACTCTGTAGCAGAAGAAACGTGACGATGTTTTGTGTTATACCGCCGACTCATCAGCTCTTTAAAGGTTTCTCTGAGTGGTGGCCGGGCATTTATCATATCGTTTATCATTTATCAGAAAAAATGTCACATTTTGATTCATCGCTGTCATGATTAATTTGAGTTGCTAATGTTAAACCAAAAACAAAATTGGCTGTATGACTGGAAATGGTATATTTGCGATCATCAACAAATATCAGCAAATTGTAAAATATGATTAAATGCAATTGCTGTGCTCAGCTTAGTGATATATATCACATTTGTTTTAAGTAAGTGGCACCAAGAAGAAGAAGCTTATTTCCACTGTAGATAGAAAAAAAGCCGAGGAGTAAATTTACACCAACAATCTTTAAAACTAATCTGAGAAATTTTCTAGAAAATATTGGACTTTTTTAAAGTTTTGGACTTTCAAACGTGGAAAAAATTTAACTATTGAAACTCAGAAATTTCCGAGTTTTTTCAGAAAATTTCTCAAGACTAATTTCAACATTTCTGAGTTTTTCTAGCAAATTTTCAATTTTAAAATGAATCTCAGAAATGTACTAGAAGACCTTGGAAAACATTGAAATTTTCTAGAAAATTTTTGAGATTAATACATTTTTTGACAGACATTTACTCCTCCTTTTCTTCTCCATCTATAGTGGCCGTCTTATATTTCAGATGAGAAAGTTTTTCAAGAACAACATCTGTGCTCGTGGAGTTATGGATGCTGTGCCATGCACTCACTATCCTGCAAAACTATTTATCACCAAAAAATAAGTAATAGTATATATTTTTAATCATAATCTTTAGGGCCATCACAGTAGTACCATCAAATATTGTGATCTAATTATCGGTCCTCATGGTTCTGTACCTGGCAGTGCAGGCCTGCAGCTCGCTCTGCAGCTGCTCACATCTCTGCGTCTCGTTCCTCAGCGACTGCAGCAACCGGCTCACCGTGGCCTCCTCGTTCTCCTGCCGCGACGTGGTCATGCTGAGGTCCGGGCGCCTGATGCGCTCCGAACCGCACGTTTGGTTCACGTCTTCCACACCTGCGTCCTGAGACGGGACACGGGGACACATCAGGATTTTTCCCCCACAGTTCTACGCGTCGTAATAGAACTTCCTCCACCCCCAAAGCCCCCAACACAATTTTCCTTATTCCTCAGTTCTATTAGTCTGTTTTTAAAGTCCAAGTAGAAAACTTCTAAATTTATGGTTGGTTGGATGAAACAGTGCAGGAATCATTAGTAATAAATCAGTTCCTGTTGTGTGTGTTACTGGGTATGTTACTGTGTGTCTCTCCTCACCGACACCTTGATGATCTCGATGAAAGAGTCCTCCTCGGCTCCCTGCTCGGCCTTCAGCTGCAGCTCAGAGTTCAGGGCCACCAGGTCGTTCTTCTCCGCCTGCAGGCGGGCCACCTGGGCGCGCAGGGCGTCGGCCTCCGCGCTCTGATTGGACCACACCGTGACAAAATGTCAACAACATGACTCCCTCTACGGCCTGACTGCGGCTTCAGGTGGGAGACAGCCGGCAGAAGGATGAAACACGTGGTTGTGGTCCTGACCTGAGCTCCGCCCCCTGCCTCCAGCCTCCTGCTGAGCTCCTGGTTCTGGACGGTCAGCGTCTCTATGCAGCGGCGGGCCTCCTCCAGCCGCTTCTCCAGGAAGTCCTTCTCCTGCCGCTGCTTCTCCTTCCACACCGTCAGGCCCTCGAAGCGCTCCTTCATGGTCAGGTTGGTCTGACGCAGCGCCTCTGGTGGACGGAATGTGAAGCGCAGAATCTCAGCTGTGCTGTCGCTGTGTTTCAGTTACAGTGAAACCCGCCCTGTCTGAGGCCGTTTAAACCTCTCACCTTTCAGGTCGCGGTTCTCCTGGATCAGGATGGTCATCTGCTGCACCGTCTCCTCCAGCGTGCCCGGCTGGCCCGCAGGGCGGGAGACGTCTCCGTTCACCATGGGGCCTCCTGACGCCATGCTGGCGACAGGAAGGAGCCAGAGATTAGCTACGATACGTCACTTCAACACCACACATTTCAATAAATCGAAAGAAGAAGATTTATACTTTCAATTAAAATAAAAGTTAAGCGTTAGCTTGTGAAATATTATTCCAATGGGGACGAGGTCTGGGTCTTACATGCATTAAAAAAATGATTTGAGATGTTTTTATTTAGGTTTTCTTATAAAGACTTCTGAATTGCAAAAAAATTCCAATCTATTAAACTTAGTCCAAAAATCCTTTATTTATTTTGGTAAAAGCTCAACCTCCAGACAGCAAACGCAGAATTATTTGGAGTTTTTTTTAGATGCTAATCAGCTACTCTCAGTTGTAAAAACACTTTGTTGCTGTGGTTACTCATCATAGCTGAAAAAAACAACAACAACAAAACATCTAGAAGCAGAGGGAATAACTGTCTAAACATGAAATTAATAAAAACCAAAAAAATATTAACAAAATTCTACAAAAAACCCCAAATCAGAACTAGCTTAACAGAGCTACAGCAACATGTTGCTAACATTAGTGGTGCTATATTAAGAAAACATGGAATTTGTTTTAACCAACTATGTGTGGATCACTGGTACAAAGGAACACAAAGATTTATGCTAACGTTTGTAAAAAAAAAATAATAATAAAAAAATAAAAAAAGCACAACTTCCTGGTTAGCTAGCTGAAATAATGACAATGTGTTTTTTTGGGAGGGCAAAGACAAAAACAGAGCAGATAGTCCAACTAAATAACATTTATATACCATTTTATCAGCAGTAACAATAAACAAATGCAGTTTTTCTGTATTATCTGTATAACAGCAACAAAATTGCTATATTGTGAAGCCATTGGGGCATTTTTGCTCAACAACGATGAAGAACCTTACACCATCTTAAACTAACAGGCGGCAAAATTAGACCTAACATTTGAAATGATCCATAATGAAATAAAAGACTGCTTTTCAATATTGTCAATGAGAAATAATAAAATTTATTTCAATATTTAGTTTTGAATGAGCGGTTCAGATAGTTATTTTAATTCAGCAGCATGTTTTAAATCTCTCAGCTACAGCCTGCTTGATAATAACAATGGGAAAAAAGTCCATGTGAAAAAAAACATAATATAACTGCTTCTAGAAAAAGAAAAAAGTACTCGGAAGCAGCTGTCATTTATTGAATCTAGAAAATTCTTATCTACCAGATTTAAAGTACAGTGTAAATATAAAAATGTCAGACGTCACGACAACATCGATGGTTATAGTGATACAAATCTGCGCCACGTGAGTACGGTGGCCTATGTATCCCAAAAATGTTCTGCCTGAGACACACCTACTAGTTTGGTAGGCAAAGCTCAAACGTTCCCCCAAACACTCCAATATTATACATAACTTAATGTTATCTTCCCCATATTTTTTTTCTTACTTTGATTTTCACACAAGCTTAAGGAAACACAGAGTTGAAATAAATCTTAAGAAACAAAATCCAATCAAGTGGATTTGTTGCAATACAGCAGAAATCCACTTTGCTTTTGGCTTTGCTCTAAATCGCGTTAGCTCTTCATGGCAGATAAGCTAGCCATAAAGAAAATGCTAAGAGGGTCACCTGCTGCTGGTGCTGATAGTTTTTAACACACACCACCTTTCAACACTAAATCAGGGTAAAATGAAACCTAACTTTCTTTTAAAATGTGTGATATCTCCAAACTGCAATGGAGTCCCATCTAATACCACTTGGGGGCAGAGTATTCTAAAAGTGATTTTTTTTTTCTTTTTTTTTTTTACACTAATTTCTCAAGTGTAAAGTGTCAACAAATACCCACTCTGACAAAATCTTACATAAAGTACCGTAGTTATTTTTGGTTTGACAAAAGAACAGTGGAATGTTTTTTTTTAGAAAATAATATGTTTTTTCTCTCTTTCTCCAGGTGTAGAAGCAGACTTCTATTGTAAATAACCCCAAAGTAATTTCAGCAAAGTGGAAGGCAAAATAATACATGAATTCCTGATCACATTTCACAACAAAGAAAAATGAAATGGTTTGACTACATTATTTTTCATAGCTTTCTTCATATATTCCCCCAATATTTTTTTGCCAGATTTAAATCTGAACTCATTTCAGAAGTTGCAATGATTTATTAGTATTATGGGATGCTAAAAGATCTATGCTTTTTAGTACAACCCTGAAGCATTTGGGTCAAAACCACATCATATTCGGAACTATTAGTTCCATGCTAACAAAAAGGCTAATTCCATTTGAAGAACAGCACCGTCAGAGCATGATGCTGCCACCACCATGTTTCACCATGGGTATGGTTTTCTTTTGGTGATTTCTTTGTGGCCACAAGTTTAAATTTGGTTTCATCAGAACAACAACATACCCATCTACACAAGGTTCTGAAATATCCCAGCCAGGTCTGATTGTTTTGTTTAAAAACGTGCACCCTTCTCCTGCCTGATACCTTTGTAAAATGACAGAATGTTGATCCTTTGTCACTTCTTTGGGCATCTGGATGTAAATGGCCAAATTTGATTATTTTATTTATTTATTTTAAATCCTGCTGGAACAGCTCAAGTTTAACTACGATGAATGTGGTTCTCTCTCATTTAAGGCAGGTACCAACCTAACAAGACTGAATGCGGTTTAAGGGTGTGAACACTTACATAATCACGCCGCAGCTTATTATTTTCCAAAACATTTTTTCTGTAACCGATTTTTCGCTTTTTAATTGAATTGTACAAAATATGTCACATCCTGAGTGCAAAGCAAGACTTCTGGTATAATGACGGTGCTGCTGATGATGCACAAAACATGTGCCTGTTTTAAGCACTCGAGGTCATTTTTTTTTCTTACACTTTTTCAAGATTTGTTCTACCTATAAATGTTGGCGTATAACAAGTTTACCATGACGTTTCGTAAGTGGATAATGTAAAACATCATCGCCCTGATTAAGTGACTCAGCTCAGATGACCTCATCAGCTGATCGAGACACATTTCTTACAATAACATAAGCAAAAGCTGGTATAATCGTCAACTGGCTTGCCAAAAAATGAACAATAAATAACCAAACACGTCCCAAAAGAGTATTCAACTAATTATATCATTGTAAACAATCAGTGTATTTGCATAACTTCCTTATGACGCCGCAGTAAAAACACCAACTGGATGAAGCTACTTAAAACTAGCAATATTTAAATTGTAGCCATAAAAAAACCCTCTACGACGATAAAATAAATAAACGCCATGTTTTTCAGAGTTTCTCTTATTGGGAAATGATTTGTTACTTTCACTTTAATAAGGTCAGCCTAACATGTTTGCAACTTTCAGTTAAACACTAAAAAAAACAAAAGTTAGCCCTAAGTGAAACACGCGGTGTGGTTTGAGTAGAGCCAAACTGCGTCACAACAAAGCTAAACAAGTTTAAAGGTTTTAACTCACCTGCTTCCAGCTGTCGAATCGAACCTCAACCCCACTATTCGTTCTGACAACACGGACAGACTCAGAAAAGGGCCGAAATGAGTCAACCAAGCCTCTGTTGCTGAGTCTGGTTGGTGAAATCGTAAATAACCTTTCTGACCGACAATATTATAGCGGTTTCCGTTTGAGACTTTCAAAATAAAATACCAAACTCACGCTCACAAGAATGCTATTACTGGGTGCTGCGTGCTGTAGAGGTAGAGCGAGCGCCCATTATTCAGAGGACATAGTTCTTTGAACCGTCCTGTGTTCGATTCCCCCATCCTGGAACCTTTGCTAATCCGTAAAAAAAAAAAAAAAAAAAAAAAAAAAAAAAAAAAAAAAAATGTGTAAGTATCCTGTTTATATCATCGTGAACACTGCCAACTTCAGAGAACGATGACTTGGGTTTTTTCACAGAGGTTTCCGTTTCCTCTACACGGCGTTAAAGACCAGAGAGTAGATCTGACAGTGAACAGCGCCTCCCACAGCGACTCAGCGTCTGGTGAACGGCCATCAACATGTCATATAAATCAGCGAAACTCTAACGTAAAGGTCACGTGGCAAGACACCAGCTGATAACGGGAAATCCCGACATTTGTCACCTTTAACTTATCAAGGGACACCATGGGGGTTTCCCTTAAGCAAAAATCGATAAATAAAAAATAATATAATGTCCTGTTTTAAACATTAAATGTTCAAAATTGGGTATTCAAGTTAGATCTGGCTGGTCTATATAATGCAGTTCATGGAATGCAAAAGTACATAATGCTGGTTTTTGTGTACATAAATAAAGGTGTAAATTAATAGATATGAAAATGCGTTTTAAAGAATCTCTGTTTAATATAGGTTTGTCCAGAGCAAGTCTTTTCTATCTGTAGTTTGACACACCAATATGGGTGTGATAATTATTATTATTATTATTATTATTATTATTATTATTATTATTATTATTATTATTATTATTATTAATTAGTTAATTTAATGAGAACAACCACATTTTTAGTTCAAAATCCTAAAAGAACCATAGTAAATGAATGTCGGGCAAAATGGCATCCATGGGACTTTTCAAAAGTCAAAAACACAGCTGACCAAAGAGAACACGAACACTTCACATTTGCCGAAAAGGCGTCTCAGTGTTCCCCGAGGCTCCCAGGGAAATTATTCTGTGGCTCGAAAGACCTCTGATTCACTCAGCAAGAAAAAAATAGATTTTGGATTGGACTATAGTCAAAGTGTGAACTTAACAAGCGCTGGATAAGCCGGTTTTCTTGTTATTTAAAGGCCACTGAAAGTAGGAGATCCTAATTCATTTAGTCCTAATCTTCACATTTCCCTCTAATGTCCGCTAGATGGCAGTGCTGTTCAGGTTTTGAACTCAGCTGAATCGTGTTCTTCGGTGTATTTTGAGACGAAATACTTAGTAGCATAAATTTAGCAAACACTTGCAGATAGATTCAGTCAGGAACTGTTCCCGGTTTCACAATATTTATTTGTGTTTTTCGAAGATTGTTATAACTCCAGTGTCAATAGGTTGTAATCCCTCAATAACAGCTGGGGTTGTAAAATAACAGGCGAAATGAGTGGAGCGCATCAAGAAACCATTACCGTTACTACCGAATTTCTTGTAAATATGATTTCCGTAGTTCTTGTAATTTAAGCAGAAAATATGATGGCATAATAAAGTATTTCCATAATTCCTACACTAAATATCAGCACTTCAAAAAATATTTATAGAAACAAACAAAAAAACTGAATGCATTGTACTAGTAGTACTAATAATATGAAATAACGTTGTTAATAATAATAATAATAATAATAATAATAATAATAATAATAATAATAATAATAATAATAATAATAATAATAATAATAATAATAATAATAATAATAATAATAATAATAATAATAATAATAATAATAATATGTAAAATGTATGTTTTCTCCTCTACATGTCCACCAGAGCAGATGGGAAGCCCAAATACCTGAGGTGTCCATCAGTCAGTGAATGCAGCACAGGCTGCCGGAAGTTTCCGACACTGAAAGGTGTGTTAATGTCAGAGCGCTGGCCGTTTCAAAGCTTTGTAGATACCTTGTTTTAGATGACTTTATAGATCATCCTCCAGCGCTCAGGTCATAGCTAAACAAAACCAAACCACGGATAAAACTATGCGCATACTTTACATACCTGTGGTATAGAATCAGTTTCGGGTAAATAACAGTTTAACAAGAGTATAAAACGAGCAAAACCTCTCCAAAACACCAGCAGTAGAATTTTCGGAATGATTTCCTCGACTGTACTCCTGGCGACGCTGTGCGTTTTTGCGCAGTTGGACACTTTGGATACTTTTACGCACGGCTGCCAGTTGCCCTCCGAGTGGCGACCGCTGAGCGAGGGCTGCCGGGCGGAGCTGGCGGAGATCATCTTGTACGCTCGGGTCCTGGCGATCCACCGGGAGCCGCCGGCCTTCGGAGCTGGCAACGCGCACAACTCGCTGCCCTTCAACTACGGCTACTTGAGCGCGGAGGAAGGGCTGCTGTACTCGGCGGAGGTGGAGCTGCTGTGCGACCAGGCCTGGGGCAGCATGCTGGAAGTGCCATCCGGATCTAGGCTCAACCTGACCGGGCTGGGGTATCTGTCCTGTCAGTCCCACACCGTGATGGAAAATTACTCCTACTTCTTCTTCCTCAGGTGCGGCGCTACGGTGTTTTAAGTCTCGTCTCAGATCAGAACCACAGGGTTCTGAATGTCCTCTCGCTCTTGTCTGTCTGCCTCCTCTTAAGGATGGATGAGAACTACAGCATCCTGCCTCATGGTGTGAACTTCCAGGATGCAGTTTTCCCCGACACAGCCGAGAACAGGCGCACCTTCTCCAGCCTTTTCCAGTTTTCCAACTGCAGTCAAGGGAGCCAACCGTTCCACACCTTCAGCCCAGAGTGGGACACCCAGGAGGACAGCAGGGTAAGTGACTGTGTGTCTGGAGAGCCACATTTAACCTACAGCAACACTGGACTATATAGCCCACATGCAGAATGATACATGTGGTGGGGAAGTAAGAAGTCAAGTTGATTTGTGCAGCACATCTCAGCAACAATTAGCAACCAGTTATCGAAACAAATCATGAAAAGAACTAATAAAGATTACATTTTGTCAAATGCCGTCCTCAAAATCATCATTAAATATGTTGGTCAAGTTATTAAGAGTGAAAGGCAACTCTAAACAGGAGTGTTTTTAGTCTGGATTTAAAGGAAGTAAGTGTTTTGCAGTTTTTTAGAAGTTTGTTCCAGATTTGTGGTGCATAGAAGCTTAATACTGCTTCTCCATGTTTGATTCTGGTTCTGGTTCTAATGCAGAGCAGAACCAGAACCAGAAGACCTGAGAGATCTAGAAGATTGATACAACAACTGAACTTTAATGTGTTGTGGTGCCAAGCCGTTCAGTAGTTTATAAACTAACATCAATTTTCTATTCACTCTGTGGAAGGACTTTAGATCTGGGTGACGTTCTCTATCTTCCTGGTTTTAGTGAGGATGAGAGCAGCAGCGTTCTGGATCAGCTGATATTTTTAGACAGACCTGTGAAGACGCTGCTCCAGTAATCAATGCCACTAAAGACAAACACATGGATGAGTTTCTCTAGATTTTGCTGACACATTAGTCCTCTAATCCTGGAAATGTTCTTCAGGTGATAGAAGGAAGACTTTGTAACCGTCTTTATGTGTCTCTGAATGTTCAGATCAGAGTTCATCACTATACCAAGATTTCAGACCTGATCAATAGTTTCAAGCCGATTCTAGATTGTTCTTAACACAACCAACCACTCCCATAGTGAAACAGGGTGGTGGCAGTGTCATGCGCCACTATTTAAAATCAGTAAACTGCACAAAATGTGTGGTTGTCGTGTCTAAAATGCTAAAATCCAATGTGTTTAAGCTCATCCTATTGTCCTTCCTTCAGGCAGTGGAGACTTCTGCCTCATGGAGGTCAAAGATCAAACAGTTGAGATCCACCACTTTCTAGTGTCAGTGAGGACAGTTTGGGCCGTAGCTGCTATTTTATTCTTCTTCCGGCCGTTACTTGAACACTTCCATCCATTTAAATTTCGAGAGGACAAATATTCTAACAGTCATGATTTTGGATTGCGGGAGGAAGCTGGAGTACCAGGAAACTGTGCGTGCACTGATCTACCAATGCATGCACAGGTAGAACAGGAAAAAACTCAGCAAATACATCAGACACTGTATTTACTATTTTATGTGTTTGCAAAACTAAAACATACTTAAATTAGAGCTGTAATACCCTTTGTTTTTGAATTCTTCTGCGCCTAAAAATTAACAAAAGAATGAAAAAAAAAACTTAAACTGCTTCTGCAACTAATGACGACCAAACTGAAACCAAACAACATTTAACTAGTAATAACTAATAAAAACTAGCAAACGCACGCTAAGGGCTAATTAGAACTAACTGAATTAATAGTCACGATGAAAATAGAATGAAAAATCTAAAACTATTCCAACCCTGGTGGTGTGTTGGTCTGCTGAACAACATGGCAACCCATGAATAGAAGACGGAGACTTTCCATTTCACTTCTCAAGTGTGTCCAATGAACTCCCGTCCACACACACAGCCCCACACACTTCAGTCTTCACAGCTAATGTCACAGAGAAGATCTTCTCTTCTAGATTATTTAGTCTATGTGTGTGTGTGTGGGTGTGTGTGTGCGTGTGTGTGTGTGTGTGTTTGGATTGGGAGATGAAGAACGATAAGAAAGAACAAAGAGGGATGAGTGGGAAGAAAGATCCAGACCAGCAGGGAGGCATTTCTGCTCTGCTTCTGTACTACTTTCCTTCATTACCCCAACACACACACGCATCCACCCACACACACCCCCCTACACACGCATACACATGCACACTTTCTCGCTGTGTACTTTGTAAACTTCAGTGTTTCACTACTGAGAGAAACAGGCAGCCCTCGGAGCATTCTCATAAAATGTTAATGTGAGTCTGACAAGTCTTAAAGGCGCGAACATGGCTGTTAGAGCCCATGTTTTCCCTGACAATAAACTATTAACACTCTTTTAAAGGAATATTTATGCTGTGCTGCTGTTACCACGGCTGTAAAATAGAGTAGAGAGAGAGACAGAAAAAAAAACATGAAAAAGCAGATCTGACTGCTACTGATAAGACGAGGCTTTGACCAAAAGTTAATTAAAGGCTTGGCAGGAAAGCGTTGTGGAGGAAGCCTCCTCAGTCCATCTGGTTCCCACGCACCTGAAACGACTAGCAAACCCCTTCCCTGATCTAATCTTAGGGGGAATTATTTTGTTTTTAAACCACAGTTGAAGAAGATATCGTAGCATCAAAGCACTTGCAATCGTGATAACATCAAGTACCTAAGTGTGAGATCTTGAAATTTTGAACTGTTTTACCAACAATTGAACAAAAACAAAAAAAACAACATTTTTTTCACCTGGTTCTCCGCCACATCCCCAAAGCAGAACAGCTGTTTGGTCTTGCCTTGCCTTTGGGTTATGGTCTCTACATGTGAAGGCTCATCGTCAGACTGAGCAAGGCCTCTAACCCCTGACCTATGACCTTCTTCAAAGCAGAATAAAGGAGAACATCACCAACCATCTTGTGAACGCCTACTAATTTGGTGGCGTAGCTTTGGTGCACAGGTCATTCAGGACCGACGGAAAATATCACACAGTCTTTGTTGATGATATTATAGTTGACATTTAAGCTGCTGTCACATTGTTTACCACCACCAGGGTGTGAATGTGTGACCAGCTGGAGCCATCTGGACTAGAAAAAGCGCTACACAAGTACAAGCCAGTAACTATTTAATGTAATCCTGGTTGATTAGTGTGTGCACATTGGGATCAATAGTGTGGAATTAATTGTTGTTTTTCCAGTAAGAATTCACCTTTTGTTCATATTTAAGAATCAGCTAACCATCTGGGAATGGAATTCCATCCCTGCGGGATGATTAGCTGAGCTAATCAGAAATTAGGTCATGATGTCAGTTTCACTCTCAGTTTCAGGCGCCTGGCATCACAAGGGGAGGGAATCTTCATCGGCACAGACAGAGCACTTGCATACTTTTTCCATGAGGTTAATTCATTTTACTTTTGAGTCATTGCCGTGATATGATTGAAGGTAGTTTTTTTTTCTTTTTTAAATGAAGCTTAGTGATGGAGTGAACACAAGTTGTGCTTGAAATGAAAAGTTCTGAATGATAGAACTTGTTACCGCAGCAACCTCATTTTAGATTAGCAAAAGATATACTTCACCTTTAGTTAATTTGAAAGAACTTTGTAAGGTGTATTCTTTTAATACCAATGTGGTACTGGCAGTTGGGACTCAATTAAATATTCTGAAAGTGACTTATAGATGTAACTAATCTGTCTTGGTTTCAGACATGTTTACCTTTAAAACCCTCGATGGAAAAGTTTGGTAATGATTTATCTTTCCATTTGTAACATCACTCGACATTTTACCAGTCACTATATTTTCTCTTAATTTTTCTATAAATGTTGCTGCCTGTCAACAGACATGAGGCAACATCTTCTGATGTGAACGTCTTTCCTTTTTCCAGTTTCCATGTTCTCTTTTTGGTCCCACAGCTCAAATCGTCCAGCTCAGCCAAACAGCTAACAATTCAATTTTTTTTGGCCAATTTATGATTGGCCTAAATCATCAGTAAATCATAAATCAGTCGGCTCTCTAACTGATTGAAATACCCAGTTTGTGGTAGTTAATGTGACTGAACAGCAAATTCCTGCAAGCATTTAAAAACTTGGGTTGCATCATGATGCTAGCCCACAGGAGGCAATATAAAACACAAGTTGTTGTTTTTTTCCCTAAAATTAATTTGGGAAAACTACTTACTTTACATGAACCTGAAGATAATTAGTGCTGAAGTGTGTCTTTACATATTCTCTAAAGAGTGTTTATCCAGATGATACCCAGCAGCAGGAGGGTAACACCCGGATGTTTTCACAGATGGTGTGTGTGTGTATGTTCTGAAGGTATCACACTGAGCACCTTGATATGAGCAGATCCCAGCTCAGAATGTACCTCAGTTTTAAAATCACATGTGCACATAAACATTGTGCATGTGTCCAGTTTCAGAGCAACTAGGCGAGTGCATAGATAGATGCTATAGATCCACACTGACCGAAAGTTTAAGATTTCTAAAAATTCGTCCCACATTTTCAATGATTTTCTTGTGCAAGAATCACTTTAGGATTAGTCGGGCATACGGTCCAGTCAAACCTGGACTGGAATATTCTGCCGTTGATACAGATTCTTTATGATTTGTGAAACCTGTTAGCTTTTTCTGCCACCCAGTTCTGTTGTTAACAGCCCAAGATAAAGAGCTGGAGTCAGTTTTCACAAGATATTGCCTTTTTCTAATACATCAGACAAAGCCAATGTCTAATTTATTTTTGACCACATGTAACGTTTGACACCACTGCGCCCTTTAGGGAGTGTGAACACAACAGAAAGAGCAAAGTAATCAGAGTACGTTATATATTTATCTTCTTGTGCCCACACTCACCAGACAGTAGGCTGAGCTTGCAATCTAATTGGCCATATGTTAAGACCGTGGGCAGGCCAGTATCTGCACACGTCAAGTCATGGGAATGTGATACAATAGTGTGTGTGTGTGTGTTGTTTCAGGAATGTTGCTAATTGCAACAGACCTACTGATAGTAGAAGACATTGAAGATTCTACAGTGCTCTGATCTCAGATCCAAGAAGAGTATAATAATGAAAACAAAGTTCAGATGAAATTCCATGAAGCTTACAAAATATTCTCACAAAACCAAATGGTTATCATTGGTTCACACACAGGCACTGACCGGCGAATGACTAGTGTAAGTTCAGAACGAGTGATCACAAATATGCCAATTCTTAGAAGTTGAATCAAATCAGAATCAGCTTCATTCGCCACATTTGTCCACACAAACAAAGAATTTGACTTGGATTCTACTTTGCTCTTGTTGGAGACATTTGAAATATAAATAAACACAAAAGGGAAAGTAGACATTCATGGTGTTGATGTTCAGACACACTGTGACAGCTAGTTTTTTCCAAACAGTGCTTCATCACCAGCGTATGCCTATGGTTGTAGTTTGCCAATGGCAGCAGAGGAAGTGAAAGAAGCCATTCAGTCTATGTTGGAAGCTCTTCCAAATAATAATCAGTTAAAGTCAGAACAAAGGGAATGTTTAAGACATTTTGTTACTGACAAAGATGTCGTCTAGCTCAAGACTTCTCTTGTCGCAGTGGGGGATGGTTGTTTGTAGCGTATACAATTTCCAGTAAGCGTCATCAAGCTGGCTCTTTACATACATCACGACCAAACATTAGCGATGGGGCACGATCAGATCCAATCGTTTAAAACTTCAACAGAGACCACGCCTTCAGCAAGCAATCATTTCTCAATGGTCGAGGGTCCAGACCCTTTAAACGAAGTGAAACTTAGAACACGTTTCGCCACAACATATCACTGAACTGAAAGTAAAGGCCTACACAGTTTGTGTCCTGGATGTGTGGGGTCTGCAGACATGTTAGCTGCCCTTTTCTTTACCCTAGACCTCTACAAGTCTTGAATGGAAGGAAAGTCAGCTCTGATTAACATGTCTCCGTTGTAAACTGGACTTGTCTTGTTTTGTGGATGAGCCAAACCACGTAGTTTGGTAGATGACCAGCGGCTACTGTGACAGGTTGTACTTCTTAAGTTAGAGGTCCCTCAAATCCAGGCCTCAAGGGTGTTCTGCAACTTTTATGTGTGTCCCTGGTTCAACACGCCTCAATCAACTGGCTAAGTTGATTGAGCACTCCTCAGTGCTGTCAAGTAGTTCAGAGTCCTGCTATTGACCTGATTGTTTGAGCCAGGCATGTGGAAGCAGAGGCATATCTGCAGGACACTGGCCCTCAAGGTCTGGATTTGAGGATCCCTGTCTTGAGTTGTTGCAGGAAGTCCAGCTTCTTCTTCTGAACAGAATCTGAAAGTGAGGACCATCAGAGGTCACAAGAAAAGGTTGTTTCTAGGAACCAGCAGTGATACACAGCAGACACGTTGTTGTTGAGGATGGTGAGGGACTTAGACAAGGAAGCTTTTTTGGTTTTCTGATGCTGAAGGAGGCTGATTACATCTTCATCATAGATCTTAAGTCTTGGCAGGGGGTCTAAAGAGAGGAAGACAGTTGGTACGAGGTTTTTCTTTTGAAAAAACGTATTGCTCCCCAAATATATTGTTGAAATGTTGTTCCATTTGTGTGAGCTCTGTATTGTGCATCATGTCTCATTGGCTGTTAATACCCTTTTGAAGTAGGTTTTGAAGGGTCTAAAGAGGTCGTCAACCAGGGTAAAGGCAGGCTTTGGGATGTCACCCACTGAGATGAAAATCTAGGGCATCCAAGGAAAGGATGTGGTTGTTAGACTAACAACCTGACATACTCTACAAACTCTCTAAGTAGTTTTTATAGAGTAGAATTGGGAACAGGTTGCATGTGTAGATAAAAAATAGGAACATAAGTTCCTATTTTTTTCCCTCCTCACATAGCAGAGCCTGATGTTGTGACAGCTGTTAGTTGCAGCGGTTTGGTTTTACTGCTAGAAAACACAAAAAACACCACTCTGTTTTCCTCTCTTCTTGCTCCAGCTGCTGTGCTCCTCGGTGCAGCTGGCTCTGTTCGAGGAGGAGGAGCGCGGCCGGAAGCTGCAGGAGCGCCTGGCCGGAGCCGAGAGGAGGAACCGGCAGCTGAAGGAGCGTGTTGGCAAGGTGAAGCGCTCCCTTAGAAACGCCCGCAAGGCCGCACGCAAGGCAGAGCAGGAGGCACGGGAGCTGCAGGAGAAACTGAGGGCAGCGGAGAGGCAGGCGGGGCGTCACCTCAATGCAGTGACGCAGGAGGAGCTGTCACTTGGGGCCTTCACAGGTGCAGCGATACGAGAGAGGATGCAGCTCTGATTTTTTTATTATTATCTTCTAAATGGACCTAAAACTTGCTGTGGAGGTGGTGAGACTGCTGGCCAGTCTTTCTGCCAGGGACAAATACCTTTTCTGAATGAATACTCCAAATGTTAAAGTATTCATCCAGATAATTTTCTTGTAAATAAACTTCAAACTTCACATGACTCAAAGCTAGTCAAAGTTTATTTCCGCAGCTTCTCATCTGTGATCATAGAGGGTGTTCTTCCTGATGATACCCAACAACAGTTCTTATCTTGATAAATCCTTTGGCTATGATCATGACTCACAAATATAAAAATGGTTCTTTTCATCTCTTTGTCTCTGATTGCTAATTGTATTGCATTGGGGTACTTCTTTGTTCGCTTTGCCTTCCAAGATGGCGGCACAGGAAATTATGTTGCGTTCCATTTGTAGTTGGAAATTACAACTTCCCAAGTTGGATAAATCAACTGAAATGCTTGTTGAATTCAGACTTCCCACTCGGAATGTGGGAGAAACTCCAACTACCCCCAGATAGGATGTTAGAGTCCTGACTTCTCGTTTCAAAATGGCTGCTTCTCGCTTCAACAACATTAAGCATGTTGAAATCCTGACTTCTCAACTGGAATGCGACTAGTTCCAGTGTGACGTCAAACCCAGCTCCGTGTTTTGATGTAAATAGAGTGTAGCATTAGCTGACATGCTACTGCGAGCACAAAGCTACGTTCTGACAACATGTCACCTGAAACATGTATCCTAACATCATGTAGTGCATTTCTAAGGATGTGCTGACCCGACACATACAGCTACGGTCTTCAATGAACTCATATCTTGTTCCTGTTGTTGATGTTTTCATGCTAGGAGCTTGCTAAGGATCTAGGTTAATGCTAGCAGGTTTACTCTCCGTTTTAAAATGACTTGATAATTGTCTCATAGGAATATTTTTGTGACACTTACAGAAAAATTTGTTCTATAAAGTAAGCACCTTGCTTTAAATATTAAAAATGGATAGCTTGAATGGTTGCCATGGGAGATTGAAAGATTTCTCAAATGAATCAAGGCAACACTCCAAGTATGTTTTTGATGGTGGTATAGCTTTAAAACATGATAAAAAGCTAATAAAAAAAGATGCTATTTTAACACAATACTGCCCATTTAACATCATGTCGACTTTTGGAGACTTGTTTGTTTATTAGCTAAACTACCAGAAATAAACGCCATGTAAAGGTGGAAAAAAACATATACATACAGATGAGAACTGCTTTGAACATGTTTAAATATAATATTTTAAATATTGTCAAAATCTGGGTCAATGGAATACTGAAAAACTAATGAGACACACAGAGGGATTGAAGAGAGGCTGATCAGAGACGCCGTAGTAAGTGTAGATGTGAATGTGTTTGTGTAAAGAAAATCACGAGTGTGTGTGGGTGTGTGTGTCTGGTCTGTCAGGTGACTGGAATGTTTTTATGTGGGCCGTGGTTTTATGAACAGCATGGTGTCTGTGAGATATTCCTCTGATTTAGACGGGAAAGCAGATCTTTCATAATGGAATGAAAACAATTAACTTGAAGCTCAGCGGGAGGCAGACTCGAGGAGACTGGCCCATCAAAACACGTTTTTTCCCCTTTGTACAAAATGTTTTGTGCTTTTTAGCTATTTCATGGAAGCATCACTAATATTTTGGATGGCGTGACCCAAATTAGAGATTTAAAGAGGATGTGGCAAAAGCAAGTGAGGTAGATTAGCAGAGCTTGCCAACAACCGATGATGTCATTCAGGAAAGTGAGCTTTAAGAATGTTGTGAAAGTTAAAAGATTGTCATACAGCAGCGCTCTTCAGACAGAAGAGTTAATTGTGTGATGCAAATGTAAAAGGAATTTAGCATGTACTTTTATTTTGAAAATAACAAAAACCGAATGCTGTAGCTCTGTAAGACACATTTTTAATGACAGTGGTCCAAATAGAAATCTGAAAGAAACTTTTAATTGTCATAGAAAACGTACACTAAGTCAATACTGATCACAAGCATTAGTTCCACTAACGCTAAAGAGCTACAGCGGCGTGGTATTTCCTGAAAGCTAATGGGAAAGCTGGGAAAGCCCTAAATTCAACCCTGTCGAAACCTCCCACGTGTCACAAGGAGAACGAAGTTCTCAAAACATTTCATATGTGTGAATGTTTTTTCGTAGAAGTGCTGTGTCCTTCTGTTTACCTTACTCGTTCATTTGTGGTACATTTGCCATTTGTGCAATAAAGATATATATATATATATATATATATATATATATATATATATATATATATATATATAGAGAGAGAGAGAGAGAGAGATATCTATATATAAATATATATATATATATATTTTTATTTTATTTTATTTTTTTAAATAAAACTAAATAAGAAAGCGAGAAAGCCTGAAGAGGGGAAAGGAACTGCTATGTAAACAGTGTAAGGAAAGGACACATTCCAACAAATGATAATAATTCCCCAGTAGCTTCCAGCATCAGTAATGGGATTGAAAGCAGTTCGCTATGGAGAACATGCCATTTGTTTGTCCCCTAAAATGATGAGAAGAGACACTCTGGTATGCCAGTCCTGCTGACACGGTTGATCTCTGAACGCAGCATAAACTTCAAAACACATCAAGATCTCTGTTCTGACGGCTGCAAGGCATGCGTGTTATCTCGCCTCTTCAGATATCGGCTCGTAATTCGTCTTTTAGGAGCTGCAGTATATGTGCTACTTTGCGAAGAACGACAGAAAATGTTAATAGGGTCTTAAGCGACAGGAAGGCTGAAATTGAAGAGGACAAGTTACAGAGAAGTGGGACAAAAGTGGCTGAACTGCTGAATTAAAGATGAGGAAAGAGATAAAGAGAGGGAGAGAGAGAGACAGAGAGAGAGAGAGAGAGAGAGAGAGAGAGAGAGGGAGGAAAAAAAACCTGTGTAGCAAGTAAAGCAGTCAGTGGCTTCCAGCACTTCCAAGCAATTAGAGCTATGAGCCTGATATCAGCGCCGACAAGCACATCTGCTGGAACAGGATTCAACAAATATTTACTTCTGTTCCCTCTTGCAGGACGTTTTCTATTTTCTTAGGCCTAAACGGCATAGAAAGACTTTGATTCAGTCCTCTCTTTTTTCTCTGCTTTTAATCTCCGAGCTTTATAGTGTGAACGTGAGTGTGTGTGTGTGTGTGTGTGTGTGTGCGTGTGCGTGTGTGTGTGTGTGTGTGTGTGTGTGTGTGCGTGCGTTGGTATATGTGATTTAGCAGGACATTTCGTCAGAATACACACCACACTAGAAGGACATTTTGAATTAACAGGACAGGAGCGGTGTCCTGCTAAAACAGAGAAAAATCTAAAAACGTAGAAAGGTTTCTATTGGTCTATTAACCCCAAAAATGCAAAAAAAACGAGATGTCCGCTTAATACACATAAACCTGATTTTGTGTATAATCTGTGTATCACCACAGTGCCCCCTATGGCAGGTTTGTGTAATAGCAGGACCTCATGAATATTCACACAAGGTCTTAATCTGATTGGTTGTTTACCGGAAGGTCCTGCTAATTATTACAGTGTCCTTCTAATTCACGTCTTGCAATTTACACTGGGGATGAGTTGGCAATATGATTATTCTGTGCTATAAGATACAGAAATGAATATATATTTTGGTCAAATATTGTTTATTTAAAATATTATGACTAATAAATGTGTGACATAAGTGCATGGATTAAAAGAAATATAAACCATAAGAGAGCCATTTTTCACCAAACTATTTATACACTCCACTGCTAACATTTTGTTGATTCTGGCTTGCTCTGCATCCATAGAACCAGAACCAAGCATTTTGAAGCAGAATTTAGCTTCAATGCACCACAAATCTTGAATAAAGCTTGAAAACAGCTGAAACAATGAATTCCTTTAAATCAAGGCAAAAACACAACTATTTACAATTGTTTCTGAATCTTAATCAAAGGTACATGTATCATTATATTTGATGTATATGATTTTAATTTTGATTTTACTTTGAATTTAATTTCTTTGTTTTTCTTTCTTAAGGTGAATGCACACCATGTTCTAAATTATTATGCAAATTGGATTTAACTGTTATAAAGATTACATATTTTGTTGTGCTATTAAATTTATAGATGGTATTGTGTGTCAGGGCTCTTTTAATCACTATAATTAATTTCGGATTAGTTTGTCTGGTGAGCTTAATTAAAGGAAATCTACTTAAGAAGGATGTTCCACATTATTAAGCAGGCCACAGCTTTCAAGCAATATGGGAAAGAGAAAGGATCTCTTTGCTGACCAAAATCATCAGATAGTGTAGTGCTATATGACAAGATATGAAAACATCAAATATTTTAACTGAAACTGAAGCATTATTGTACTGTGAAGAGATTTGTGGCTGATTTAGAACAAAGATGGGTTTGTATAGATAAAGGCAGAATGAGGAAGGTTTCTATTAGACAAATTCATCAAATTAAGAGAGCAGCTGTTAAAATGCCCTTGCATAGCAGCAAGCAGTTACTTGAAGCTGGAACCACAAGGTGAAGGGTCCTCCAGAGGTTTGCAGTGCATGAACCTACTATTTGGCAGCTCCTAACCAGAGCTCACAAGCAGAACTGGTCGCAGTGGGCCCAACTGTACATGAAGATTGATTTTCAAACAGATTAGTTCACTGATGACTGATGTGCAACCCTGGATAGTCCAGATGTTCGCAGTAGTGGATTGATGATGGATGGCCACCAAATTCCAAAACAGCTGTGACATCAACAAGGAGGTAGTGGAGGCTGAAATCATGTGGAGAGCTGGTCAGCCCTTCAGAGTCCCTGAAGGCTTGAAAATGACCTCAGCAAAGTATATGGACTTTCTGACTGATCACTTTCTTTCATGGTTCAGAAAGAAGAGCCATACCTTCCATACCAAAATCATCTCCATGCATGACAATGCATCATCTTATGCTGCAAGGCCACTGTGTATAGGCATGAAAGGAAAAACTCATGGTGAGGTCACCATCCTCCTCTGATCTCTGACCTCAACCCTACTGAGAACCTTTGGAGTTTCCTCAAACAGAAGATCTAAGGGTGGGATGCAGTTGATATCAAAACAGCAACTCTGGGAAGGTATTCTGACATCCTGCAATGAAATTCAAGCAGAAACTATCCACAAGCTCACAAGTTCAATGAATGCAAGAATTGTGATGGTGATATCAAAGAAGGGGTCCTATGTGAACACGTAACTCAGTCTATTAAGAGGTTTTTGATTGAATTAGGTTTTGATTTTAGTACTTGTGATGCTGCACATTCAAATATTGATTAGTTCAGAGAACTGTTTGCAGTTCTTTATAATCCATAAAATGTTTAGAAAATCTGCTGTGCATATTAATTTGGAACAGTGCATTTTGAGTTTCTTTTTGAAAAATACTGTTCTCCTTGGGAGCTTTGTTCAGTAAAATTTTATTTATACTGTAGTAGTTCTTGACTTGACAATCATACTGACCATCATTTCCATTGACCATTTAATAAAATCTGAGAAGATATCAATTACATAATAATTTGGAACACAGTGTATGTTACTTGTATGACTTCTTAGTTCTGTGTTTCTTTGATGTAAAGCACTTTCAACTGCCTTCCAGCTGAAATGTGCTATACAAATAAACTTGACTTGAC